>NW_022263624.1:0-48297 GCF_002021735.2 Oncorhynchus kisutch
TATACGGGCTCTCTGTCCCACCTCGCAGGGCAAAACAGAACTGACTTGTTCCTGACAAAGATATTTAATATACTCTGACAGAAGTAGTTCCTGCTTCCGAGCCGGCCTGTCAGAGTAGAGACTAGGCTGGGTGAGTCTAAACCACGCCCAATCGTTGATTGTTGGCGCAGAGGCTGGTCCCAGCCCTCTAAGCGCTTCAGCGGTCAGTCGTTGTAGCTGTGTAGATATGCAGTGATCAGGCACCTGGCTCCTGTTATCTAACAAGACTGTTCTCGCAACACTACGTTCTGAATGTGCCCCCCCCCAACTCATTGCACGGTCCGGCCTTCATGTTATGTATTTTTCCATCATGAGAAAGGCCCATGGCCCTGAAACTGTTAACAAGGGGTTCAAGTCAGCTATGTTGCATAACCCATACATCCTCACAAGCCAACAGCAGATACTATTAAATCACATATGGTAACGGGCTATAGTGCATAACACAGAATCCTCATACTCCGGACGCTTTATCTGGACATGGTTCGTCAGGACCTCCAACAGCCAAAGCTAAGTAGTAACATTAACATGATGCCTTCTAATTGCAGTTGCTGTACTCATACAGGAGAACGATCACCTTATGGTGAGGATAGCTGTGCTACAAGCCCAGCTTCAGACGCAATCGTTAGGCAAGGGTAATTTCAGTGTAGGTAAGGATGAAACAGCGTCTGTGCCACCAGTAAGTACAGATAGTAGCGGTAGTATAAATCCCCTCTCACGGTCCCCGCAGCCGGACAACTTTCTCACGGTTTCTAGGGGGGAAATGCTGTAGGAATGCTCAACCGGTTTTCCCCATTAAGCAACGAGTCGGAGTCAGAGGCCGAGCCTTCTCTTGTCTCTACTCCTCCCGTTATGGGGAGTGATGAGCTCTACAGCAGAGTCTCACAAGAAATGTACGGGTGTGATCAAATGTCTCCCAAAGAGCGTGAGAGATTCATGACGTGGTACGAGACAGTAAGACATGGCACCTTTGATTTCCATAAAGAGATGCAATCATACTGTGACAATGATGTGGTTATACTTCGTGAAGGATGCCTCAGATTCAGAGAAGAGGTAATCAAAGATGCAGGCATTGACCCCTGGAGTTGTACAACTTTTGCATCGGCATGCATGAAAACCTATCGTACACACTAGCTGCCTACATCCTCTATAGCAATCCCCTCGCCTGACAACTACCGACGCCAATTCAAGTCATAGTCTGGTGGGTCCATTCAATGGTTGGTGTATATGGCCCAGGATAAAGACATTTTTATTCAACATGCTTTGAATCGGGGGGAGAAGGCGTTTGACTCTTACCATGTAGATGGATACACCCAGATTGACGGGGTTGAGACCGTGTATGAGTACAACAGTTGTTTCTTCCACGGTTGTAAATCTTGCTTTGTGCCCCAGGCCATGTGTGTCCTAACCCAAAAGACTTTTGGGGAAATGTACCAAGAGTTTAAAGACAAATTGGATCCTTTACAGGCTACTTACGGGCTAAAAGTGGAGGTTTTGTGGGAGCACGAATGGGCCGCCCTCAAAGTCTGATCCTCATGTTCAAGCCTTCCTTTCCAGCTATGACACTGGGTGCCACGCCTTGCTGTATCAAGGGGTTCGGAAGAAGGTAAGAGTCGTAGGCTCTAGCATTGTGCGCTATAAACGTGAAGTTTCTGTACTGGAGCAGTGCACAATTGGATCCCTCTGCCGACCACTTTTCACCCTTGAAAGTCATGGTAGATACAAAAATAGGTAAATGAACCCCCGATTGCTGATTTGTCTCAAAATCATAGGACACATTTCTCTGAATGTTCATCTTCAGCCAAGGGCTGAATATAACACTCGTGTGGCACTTCTTGAACCACTTCAGCGTCTCTGCTTTTCAAAGGCCCTTTACAGATTGGACAATGTATGATTCCACACACATGCGGTTTAGGGCGATCTATTTTAAGGTTGTAATTGCAAAGACATTTTGGGCATTTCTTGTTAATGTCACAACTGCTTACAGATTTACATGCCTTGGGGTGCCATGTTTCAATTTTGTGTTTTTCGTAACAGTAGGTCGAACGACATGTGCGGTGGCAATCCTCACAGGGTGTCAAGTTTAAGGGTTGCATTGGGCAATCTGCATCCTGACATACTGAACAGTTATAACGGCACGAGTGCCCCCCCCTTTCGGGTGTAGCCGGTATGGCAGGATGGACACACATATGGTGCCCCTATGAACGCCGTGATGTTGGTAACAGCGTAGTAATGTTCGTTTTGCACTTAAAAGTACAGAATCTGAGAATGCGGTTGGGGGTTGTTTTGGAACCTCAAGAGAGCTGCATTAGCTCTACTGTGGTACAAAACCACAATCTTGATATTCAGAAGGTTTTCAAATTTGACTATGTCAGAGAAAGCCACAGCATCCTGTATACCGAGACCCATGGCCGTTTGGAGCTCTCTAGCCTTTTGCAATGCCATCAGATCAGTACATCCAGGGTTAAGTAAATGCGCTAGGCCTATTGCAAAACATAGCTTATTACCTGGATTACCTTTTATTGCTTATGATTTCTGACTGCATTAGGCTATCAAGCTTCCTTCTCTGCCCACCACCACCCTGGGGTTGACGTATTATTTGCACTACAAGCTCGAGGGTCCGATCTGCTATGATGGCTAAATTTGACTGAACAAGGCGTTCTAGCAGTGCGATAAATTGTTCAAGATCTGCTTCGCCGTTGGGTAAAATAAGAGATACTGTGTTATGCAGGCTATCTCCACAAATTTCCAACTGTAAGACATCACGTGGTTCGCCATAATCTCTTGCCGTGTCTAACAGATCGTTCAGAGTGTCCAATATCGTTCTGTCCCTAACTAGCGAAAGTACGGAATGAGTTTACAGGGCCATGGTGGCATTTCTTCGGGAGATATCATGTATGCAACACCCTGTATATTTGGTTTAGAGAACAAAGGCGGTGAATTCAAACAACAGGAGGGGATGTCGAGACATTCTGTCTACAACCGGGGTGGGGGACACCGGGCGCTGATTAGAGATATCAATGTTTAACCCCGGGGTGTCGGCAGATATCTGGACATGCCGTATGCATGATAGTGCAAACATTGGTTTCAAACGATTCTCTACAGATACAACGGGGCTACATGGTTGGGCCCTGTTGAACACACACACACACACACACACACAGCCCTTTTTGTTTTTGAAACGCACACACACTCCTGCTGCTCCGTCACACGCACACTCACGCACGCACCCTGATTTTCTGTGTCTTTTTCCTTCGCGACAGAGCGGGGTGATGATGTAAAATACATTTTCCCAACGTTAAAGGGTGAGATACTGTTTTAAAACCATTTATTTATTTCCAAAATATATAGTACAACCTTTTTTAAGACATGTTAGAATTAATTACCAAATTTGACTAATATTTAAACATGCATCACGAGTGTTTTATGTAAAAACCTTGGAGGCCTGCAGTTGTACATTATTACAAACTTTATAACATACCATTGAAGGAAAGCCTATAAAATAATCCATGTTTTTTTCAGACATGACATTTCTCTGCGACAGACCCTGGCGTGAGAGAAAAGACAGCTTCCCCTTTCGTTAAAGTGTGAGATACATTTTCAAAACCAATGATTTCATTCAGAATATTTAGTACATACATTTTAACACACGTTATAATTCAACATTTGTACTATTTGTTACAGATAAAGGGGCCGGTTAGACCTGACCATTATCCGTTTCCAATTCATCATTGCATAGTCGCTTGCCCGCTCCATCGAAGCTCGGGACGTTTTCACTCCAGGGAAAGATCCTCATTTGGCCTTGTGGGTCCTGGGTATGTCTCAACCATAACCTCGGCCATCGCCGTAATTGTTCACGATTTTCGAAAAGACTCCAGCTTATTCATCAGTGTTCGGAAAATATAGTAATCACACCATTTAAAACTGAACACTGGTATAAAGAAGTTTACATCCTTGCATGCTTTGGAAAATACATATGAACTGACAGTTTTCGTCGCATTTGCACTATCGAATTGTTCACATGCTAAAATTGTCACTCTGGAGTCAGGGGTATACGCCATTGAAGCGATTCTTAGGGCCATCAGATCACTTTGTCCGCAGACCAGTTCTTCCAACGCATATCTGGGTGGACTTGAAGCACTCAGGGCCTGTTCAATTTGACACAGCGCGAGTCTTATCTTAAGCCATTCTCTCATCCTTAGCGCTGGAGAAAAACTCTCGGGTTCTGCCCGATAAAGGGGTTTTGGGCCACTGTCTGTGAATATCTTAACCGTAGATTCCTCAGGTTGGAATATGTAAGACATATGTCCCTCACTCGTACCCAAAACTACTTTAAAACATTCTGGAGCCTCACGCATAAACATCCTCCAGGCTTTTGTCATTGGGTTCATGACATGAGCTGCAGAGCATCCCGAGAATTGGCCTAGGAGACATATTCTTATGTTTAATATTCTGGGCTTTATTTAAAAAATCTTGTTTACTGTTCTGGGGTCGCATGCCTTGTTCTGGACTTGTATTTATAATGCGTCTGCCACAGCCAATACCCCGGACATTCCTGCTTCATCAGATAACAACCATAAGGGCAATACAACTGGGGGTGGGGGGCCATACACGTTCAAACACTGAACCCCCCAGTTCAACCAGGTCCCTAGACATCAATCAGCATGACTACTTCAAAGGATGCAATATAGATATAAAATAACATACCCTCTAACACGTGACCACAGGAACAGGATGGCCTGGCCGGAGGCCCATATTTGGACATGTACACGTCATCATGGACACAGGGTCATCAATCAAAATTTTGACCCGTGCCGTCTACTTTATTCCCTCTGTTAGAGTAGGGGTGTTAACCCTGGTGTCCTGGCTAAATTCCTATTCTGGCCCTCATACCATCACGGTCACCTAATCATCCCAAGCTTACTATTGGCTCATTCACCCCCCTCCCCTGTAACTATTCCCCAGGTCATTGCTGTAGATGAGAATGTGTTCTCAGTCAACTTACCTGTTTAAATCAAATAAAACACATGCTTCTAAATAACACTTTCTGTTTGAACGGGAAGCCCGGTAATTTGTCGCAATTTCCTCACGAAGGAAAATGTGTAGATTCTCTGGAAAAGATATGTCCCTACATGACCAATGCCTACCCTCCTCCCCCAGCCATTGGGATGAACTTTGCGGGACCCCCACCCGAGTACTCCTACCAGGTACGGACAAGACATGGAGACAACTGTTCCTTGAATGTTTTGTACTTGTCTCATTAAAAATGGTTTCATACTAAAGACTAGGTCAGAATACATTTGGACTCCCTCGCTCTTTGTCTTTCCCTCTCAAATCAACTCTTCACCGTGAAATGCTTGCTTACGAGCCCACCCCAACGATGCAGAGTACAAAACTATAGAATATATACACTGCTCAAAAAAATAAAGGGAACACTTAAACAACACAATGTAACTCCAAGTCAATCACACTTCTGTGAAATCAAACTGTCCACTGAGGAAGCAACACTGATTGACAATACATTTCACATGCTGTTGTGCAAATGGAATAGACAACAGGTGGAAATTATAGGCAATTAGCAAGACACCCCCAATAAAGGAGTGGTTCTGCAGGTGGTGACCACAGACCACTTCTCAGTTCCTATGCTTCCTGGCTGATATTTTGGTCACTTTTGAATGCTGGCGGTGCTTTCACTCTAGTGGTAGCATGAGACGGAGTCTACAACCCACACAAGTGGCTCAGGTAGTGCAGCTCATCCAGAATGGCACATCAATGCGAGCTGTGGCAAGAAGGTTTGCTGTGTCTGTCAGTGTAGTGTCCAGAGCATGGAGGCGCTACCAGGAGACAGGCCAGTACATCAGGAGACATGTAGGAGGCCATAGGAGGGCAACAACCCATCAGCAGGACTGCTACCTCCGCCTTTGTGCAAGGAGGAGCAGGAGGAGCACTGCCAGAGCCCTGCAAAATGACCTCCAGCAGGCCATAAATGTGCATGTGTCTGCTCAAACGATCAGAAACAGACTCCATGAGGGTGGTATAAGGGCCCGACGTCCACAAGTGGGGGTTGTGCTTACAGCCCAACACCGTGCAGGACGTTTGGCATTTGCCAGAGAACACCAAGATTGGCATATTCGCCACTGGCGCCCTGTGCTCTTCACAGATGAAAGCAGGTTCACACTGAGCACATCTGACAGACGTGACAGAGTCTGGAGACGCCTTGGAGAACGTTCTGCTGCCTGCAACATCCTCCAGCATGACCGGTTTGGCGGTGGGTCAGTCATGGTGTGGGGTGGCATTTCTTTGGGGGGCCGCACAGTCCTCCATGTGCTCGCCAGAGGTAGCCTGACTGCCATTAGGTACCGAGATGAGATCCTCAGACCCCTTGTGAGACCGTATGCTGGTGCGGTTGGCCCTGGGTTCCTCCTAATGCAAGACAATGCTAGACCTCATGTGGCTGGAGTGTGTCAGCAGTTCCTGCAAGAGGAAGGCATTGATGCTATGGACTGGCCCGCCCGTTCCCCAGACCTGAATCAAATTGAGCACATCTGGGACATCATGTCTCGCTCCATCCACCAACGCCTCGTTGCACCACAGACTGTCCAGGAGTTGGCGGATGCTTTAGTCCAGGTCTGGGAGGAGATCCCTCAGGAGACCATCCGCCACCTCATCAGGAGCATGCCCAGGCGTTGTAGTGAGGTCATAGAGGCACGTGGAGGCCACACACACTACTGAGCCTCATTTTGACTTGTTTTAAGGACATTACAACCTGTAGTGTGTGTGGATCAGCCTGTAGTGTGGTTTTCCACTTTAATTTTGAGTGTGACTCCAAATCCAGACTTCCATGGGTTGATAAATTTGATTTCCATTGATAATTTTTGTGTGATTTTGTTGTCAGCACATTCAACTATGTAAAGAAAAAAGTATTTAATAAGAATATTTCATTAATTTAGATCTAGGATGTGTTATTTTAGTGTTCCCTTTATTTTTTTAAGCAGTGTATATATACAGTACCAAAAGTTTGAACACACCTACTCATTCAAAGGTTTTTCTTTATTTGGACTATTTTCCACATTGTAAAATAATAGTGAAGAACTCAAAACTATGAAATAACACATATGGAATCATGTAGTAACCAAAAAAGTGTTAAACATATCAAAATCTATTTTATATTTATATAGCGTCTTCAATGTAGCCACCCTTTGCCTTGTTGACAGCTTTGCACACTCTTGGCATTCTCTCAACCAGCTTCACCTGGATTGCTTTTCCAAAAGGACAGATTTCCACCGGTCTAATGTCCATTGCTCGTGTTTCTTGGCCCAAGCAAGTCTTCTTATTATTGGTGTCCTTTAGTAGTGGTTTCTTTGCAGCAATGAAGCCCTGATTCACGTAGTCTCCTCTGAACAGTTGATGTTGAGATGTGTCTGTTACTTGAACTTTACAGCAGAGGTAACTCTGGGTCTTCCTTTCCTGTGGCGGTCCTCATGAGAGACATAGCGCTTGATGGATTTTGCGACTGCACTTGAAGAAACATTCAAAGTTCTTGAGATTTTCCAGATTGACTGAACTAAATGTCTTAAAATAATAATAGACTTTTGTTTCTCTTTGGTTATTTGAGCTGTTCTTGCCATAATATGGACTTGGTATTTTCCCAGGAGGGCTATCTTCTGTATACCACCCCTACCTTGTCACAAAACAAGTGATTGGCTCAAACGCACTAAGAAGGAAATACATTCCAAAAATGAACTTTGAACAAGGCACACCTGTTAATTGAAATGCGTTCCAGGTGAGTACCTCATGAAGCTGGTTGAGAGAATGCCAATAGTGTGCAAAACTGTCATCAAGGCAAAGGGTGGCTACTTTGAAGAATCTCAAATATAAAATATATTTTGATTTGTTTAACACTTGTTTTGATTACTACAGGATTCCTTATGTGTTATTTCATACTTTGATGTTCTACAATGTAGAAAATTTTAAAATAAAGAAACCGTGGAATGAGTAGGTGTGTCCAAACTTTTGACTGGTACTGTATATATTGTAACACGAGGAATAAAATACCTAAGAATAAAGCTATATACAAGGAGTACCACTTCCAGATCAGTGTGCAGAGGTACGAGGTATTTGAGGTAGATATGTACAAGAAGGCAGGGTGACTAGGCATCAGGATAGATGATAATAATACTAATAATAATAATAGCAAAATAAAGTGTGTGTTTGTTCGTGAGTGTGTGTGTGTATGTGTGTGTGTGGGTTGTGTCGGTTTGTGTGTGTGGTACAGTATGTATAGTATGTGAATCTGTGGGGGTTTTGTGTGGGAGTGTAAATGTAGAGTTTATGAGTGTGCATATGGTTTGTATACAGTCTAGTGACTGTGCGTAGGGTCAGTGCAAAACCCTTTAACTTTTGAGGACGCGAGTGCCCATGCCAAATTTTTCAGCCTCCTGGCGCGCCCACTTCACGACTGTGCGGGTGTGTGTGGACCATGTTAGGTCCTTAGTGATGTGGACGCCAAGGAACAGCTCTGTTGATGTGGATTGGGATGTGCTCTCCCCTCTTGCTCCTATAGTCCACGGTCATCTCCTTGGTCTTACTGACATTAAGGGAGAGGTTGTCCTGGCACCACAATGCCAAGTCTCTGACCTCTCATCGCCTTCGTGTCGTCAGCAAACTTGATGATGGTGTTGGAGTTGTGTGTGGCCACATAATCATGGGTGAACAGGGAGTACCGAAGGAGACTAAGCACGCACACCTGAGGGCCTCCCGTGTTGAAGGTCAGTGTGGCAGAGGTGTTCTTGCCTATCCTCTCCACCTGGGGTTGGCCCGTCAGAAAGTCCAGCATCCAGTTGCAGAAGGAGGTCTTCAGTCCCGAGGTCCCGAGCTTGGAGGGGACTATGGTGTTGAACGCTGGGCTGTCGTCTATGAACAGCATTCTCACATAGTTATTTCCCCTCTCAATTGAGATTGCTTCATCTGTGGATCTGTTGGGGAGCTATGCAAATTGGAGTGGGTACAGGGTGTCTGGGATGATTGTGTTGATGTGGTCATGACCAGTCTTTCAAAGCACTTCATAATTACAGATGTGAGTGCTACAGACAGGTTACCTTGGAGTTCTTGGGAACACGGACAATGGTAGTCAGCTTGAAACATGTCGGGATTACAGACTGTCTTGTGAGGATCCAAATAGGTCAGACCAGGTTTGCAATGAATGACTTCAACCAGATCCCCTCTCACCCGCAGAGGGGGAGGAGGGACCTGGTGGGGGTTAAAAACTCACGCCATTTTGGAATGTGCTTTGTTTCAAGAATACTTTTTCCAGACGAAACTCTAACACGTTCAAAAGCAACTACTGGAACAGTATATCTAACATGAAACGTGGGGAACGGTCAGAGGTGATCTAAAGAACACTAATGTTGTTTTGTTTGTTATGTAATGATGTCATAATAAATGTTATAAAGGAAATACTGTAACATGGAAAGTACACCCATTACATATATGAAGTGTCCCTCCAATGTGTTTTGCATGAAATGGAGAAGAACAACAGTAGAAGACTTGTTCGACGATGACTGTTTTAAGAATGATGATATGGGAGGGACTTCCGCCAATGGCGAAGCTCTAACAAGACGCGTCTGCGTAGTGTCCTTGAACTTTCGAACAGTTTTAAGGCATTTTGACATGGTTTAACTGTTCGTTAATAGTGAGTTGGAAGTTACAATAAATGTTTTATCGCCAAAGCAAAATATGTCCAATATTTCAAAGCCTCAGACGACGCATGGGAAAATGCCCTTCTCTGACAGCCCTTCATCGGCCTTGGCGGATGCTAGCTCGGAAGAAGCACCAGCATGGTTCAGAATGGAGATGGACATGGGTATAACAAAAATCCAAGAGACACTTTCTGAACGCCTCGGAAAAATTGATGTACTGGTCGATAAACTCCACGAAGACCAGATAGTCACAAAGGGACGAGTGACAAAGTTTGAAAAAAACCATGCTGACCACCAGGCTGCCATCCTGGACGTCCGCGAGGAAGCGGACCAAAAAAATACAAGAAGTTGGAAGACGCCATCGCTAAACTCGAGGAGAAATTTGATTATTAGGAACATTTCCAGAGGCACTCGAATTTGAGACTTCAAGGTTTCCCAGGGGTCGTGGAGAGAAGAGACGCAATCTCCTTTCTACAGGATTCCCAAAATTCTGGATCTACCCCCTCCCGCGCACCCACTGGAGATTGAGAGGGCCTATCGCACCCTACGGAGGCGGCTGCCTGGCCAGGTTGCACCCAGGGCATTTGTCATAAAATGTCTACGGTACCAGGACACTGTTCGCATCCTCTCTGCTGCCCGAGCAAGTACGGAGATGCCAGAATCATGATCTTTCCGGATTTTTCTCCAACACTAAACAAGAGGAAGATGACTTTCTCCCCACTAAAGAGACTCCTGCGTCAGGCTGGCTTGGCATACGGCCTGCCAGCCTGAGCACACATTGGTGCTCAGGACTTCCGGCGCCGACAGAGATGGCCGCCTCGCTTCGCGTTCCTAGGAAACTATGCAGTTTTTTGTTTTTGTTTTTTTACGTGTTATTTCTTACATTAGTACCCCAGGTCATCAAGAACTACTGAATATAAGATCAGCGTCAACTCACCATCAGTACGACCAAGAATATGTTTTTCGCGACGCGGATCCTGTGTTCTGCCTTACAAACAGGACAAGGGAGTGGATTCCATGCAGCGACCCAAAAAAATGACTCAGAAAAAGAGGGAAACGAGGTGTTCTTCTGGTCAGACTCCGGAGACGGGCACACCGTGCACCACTCCCTAGCATTCTTCTTGCCAATGTCCAGTCTCTTGACAACAAGGTTGATGAAATCCGAGCAAGGGTAGCATTCCAGAGGGACATCAGAGACTGCAACGTTCTTTGCTTCACGGAAACATGGCTCACGGGAGAGACGCTATCCGAGGCGGTGCAGCCAACGGGTTTCTCCACGCATCGCGCCGACAGAAACAAACATCTTTCTGGTAAGAAGAGGGGCGGGGGCGTATGCCTGATGGCTAACGTGACATGGTGTGATGAAAGAAACATACAGGAACTCAAATCCTTCTGTTCACCTGATTTAGAATTCCTCACAAACAAATGTAGACCGCATTATCTACCAAGAGAATTCTCTTCGATTATAATCACAGCCGTATATATCCCCCCTCAAGCAGACACATCCGATGGCTCTGAACGAACTTTATTTAACTCTCTGCAAACTGGAAACGATTTATCCGGAGGCTGCATTCATTGTAGCTGGGGATTTTAACAAGGCTAATCAGAAAACAAGACTCCCTAAATTTTATCAGCATATCGATTGCGCAACCAGGGGTGGAAAGACCTTGGATCATTGTTACTCTAACTTCCGCGACGCATATAAGGCCCTGCCCCGCCCCCCTTTCTGAAAAGCTGACCACGACTCCATTTTGTTGATCCCTGCCTACAGACAGAAACTAAAACAAGAGGCTCCCATGCTGAGGTCTGTCCAACGCTGGTCCGACCAAGCTGACTCCACACTCCAAGACCGCTTCCATCACGTGGACTGGGACATGTTTCGTATTGCGTCAGATAACAATATTGACGAATACGCTGATACGGTGTGCGAGTTCATTAGAACGTGCGTTGAAGATGTCGTTCCCATAGCAACGATTAAAACATTCCCTAACCAGAAACCGTGGATTGATGGCAGCATTCGTGTGGAACTGAAAGCGCAAACCACTGCTTTTAATCAGGGCAAGGTTTCTGGTAACATGACCGAATACAAACAGTGCAGCTATCAAACAAGCTAAGCGTCAGTACAGAGACAAAGTAGAATCTCAATTCAACGGCTCAGACACGAGGCATGTGGCAGGGTCTACAGTCAATCACGGACTACAGGAAGAAATCCAGCCCAGTCACGGACCAGGATGTCTTGCTCCCAGGCAGACTAAATAACTTTTTTGCCCGCTTTGAGGACAATACAGTGCCACTGACACGGCCTGCAACGAAAACATGCGGTCTCTCCTTCACTGCAGCAGAGGTGAGTAAGACATTTAAACGTGTTAACCCTCGCAAGGCTGCAGGCCCAGACGGCATCCCCAGCCGCGCCCTCAGAGCATGCGCAGACCAGCTGGCCGGTGTGTTTACGGATATATTCAATCAATCCCTATACCAGTCTGCTGTTCCCACATGCTTCAAGAGGGCCACCATTGTTCCTGTTCCCAAGAAAGCTAAGGTAACTGAGCTAAACGACTACCGCCCCGTAGCACTCACATCCGTCATCATGAAGTGCTTTGAGAGACTAGTCAAGGACCATATCACCTCCACCCTACCTGACACCCTAGACCCACTCCAATTTGCTTACCGCCCAAATAGGTCCACAGACGATGCAATCTCAACCACACTGCACACTGCCCTAATCCATCTGGACAAGAGGAATACCTATGTGAGAATGCTGTTCATCGACTACAGCTCGGCATTCAACACCATAGTACCCTCCAAGCTCGTCATCAAGCTCGAGACCCTGGGTCTCGACCCCGCCCTGTGCAACTGGGTACTGGACTTCCTGACGGGCCGCCCCCAGGTGGTGAGGGTAGGCAACAACATCTCCTCCCCGCTGATCCTCAACACTGGGGCCCCACAAGGGTGCGTTCTGAGCCCTCTCCTGTACTCTCTGTTCACCCACGACTGCGTGGCCACGCACGCCTCCAACTCAATCATCAAGTTTGCGGATGACACAACAGTGGTAGGCTTGATTACCAACAACGACGAGACGGCCTACAGGGAGGAGGTGAGGGCCCTCGGAGTGTGGTGTCAGGAAAATAACCTCACACTCAACGTCAACAAAACTAAGGAGATGATTGTGGACTTCAGGAAACAGCAGAGGGAACACCCCCCTATCCACATCGATGGAACAGTAGTGGAGAGGGTAGCAAGTTTTAAGTTCCTCGGCATACACATCACAGACAAACTGAATTGGTCCACTCACACAGACAGCATCGTGAAGAAGGCGCAGCAGCGCCTCTTCAACCTCAGGAGGCTGAAGAAATTCGGCTTGTCACCAAAAGCACTCACAAACTTCTACAGATGCACAATCGAGAGCATCCTGCCGGGCTGTATCACCGCCTGGTACGGCAACTGCTCCGCCCTCAACCGTAAGGCTCTCCAGAGGGTAGTGAGGTCTGCACAACGCATCACCGGGGGCAAACTACCTGCCCTCCAGGACACCTACACCACCCGATGTTACAGGAAGGCCATAAAGATCATCAAGGACATCAACCACCCGAGCCACTGCCTGTTCACCCCGCTATCATCCAGAAGGCGAGGTCAGTACAGGTGCATCAAAGCTGGGACCGAGAGACTGAAAAACAGCTTCTATCTCAAGGCCATCAGACTGTTAAACAGCCACCACTAACATTGAGTGGCTGCTGCCAACACACTGACAATGACACTGACTCAACTCCAGCCACTTTAATAATGGGAATTGATGGGAGATGATGTAAATATATCACTAGCCACTTTAAACAATGCTACCTTATATAATGTTACTTACCCTACATTATTCATCTCATATGCATACATATATACTGTACTCTATATCATCGACTGCATCCTTATGTAATACATGTATCACTAGCCACTTTAACTATGCCACTTTGTTTACATACTCATCTCATATGTATATACTGTACTCGATATCATCTATTGTATCTTGCCTATGCTGCTCTGTACCATCACTCATTCATATATCCTTATGTACATATTCTTTATCCCCTTACACTGTGTATAAGACAGTAGTTTTGGAATTGTTAGTTAGATTACTTGTTGGTTATTACTGCATTGTCGGAACTAGAAGCACAAGCATTTCGCTACATTCGCATTAACATCTGCTAACCATGTGTATGTGACAAATAAAATTTGATTTGATTTGATTTGAGCACACATTTGACTCTGTGAAGATGGCTGAAACATACATGAGGAAAGAACTTCCTAACTTGTTCATGTCTACTACACCCCAGGGAACTGTCTTTTGAACTTGGATACAGTGGATAGTGAACTGTTAGCACATAAGGAAACACCGAAATTACTCATATGATCGACTGGCTGGCTGGCTAGCATGATAATGACTGGCGAGGTGAAGTTGGATCATAGCTAATATGGCTGAGCAATTTAACCAGCTCGCTAAGTTTACAAGGGTGTAAACTAGCTATAGCTCCTATACATCCTCACTATGCCAGGTAGTTACATTTTTGCTGTATACTTTTATTTTACGCAGAAAGGTCCAGTCGGGTTTGGTTAAATAGTTATGTGGCTTTTGACTGGGTTTCCAGCCTAACTATGTTGTTTATATTACTTCAGGGAATTTGAGCTATTATTACGTTTGCTGGCCTGTTTATTGTTAGAGATGTATGCTGGCATTATTGATACAGAGACAGGGATAAGCTACTCATTGGCTGGCCGCAGAATTGCCAGCTAGCTGATATGTATACACATACACAAGTGTAAAGCTGTGTGTGTGTATATATATATAATATTTTGGGGGAGGGTGAAATCAGGATGGTTGGTGATTGTTTAACTACTTGTCCCTATTTTATATTTGAGAGATGATAGTTATCGTCTGGTAAAGGTCTTCATTTATACATCATAGTTTGATGTCTTTAATCCTGACCTGCTGGGGTGCGTTTGTGGTCATCGCTTTTGTCGCCGAGCGGCACAGGTTTCAGGGCGCTTTGGGGAATGCCGATTGGTTGACATTTGGGTGTGCGTGGGGGTAGGCTCGGTTGGTGACGATGAATGCACCAAAGTTTATTTTATCTAAAAAAAGTTTTAAAAATTGAGACATGCTCAAGTGGGGCTAATTAGTCCAGTCAATATTGTTTTAATCAAATTGTATTTTGTTACTTGACTAACAATATTTTCATGCTACAAGGAACAGTCAATGTACTTCTAATTCCATATACATTTGATTTAGAATGAACCTAATTTGAGTGATGCTATGCGTAGCAAGTACATCTAGCTTAAAGACTAGCGTCTAAGGATATGGGTTCTTTAACTCCCTCAGTTGGGGAGGGGGTTGGGTGGGTTTGTGGTAGGGTCAGGGCTTTGGCTCACGAGATGTTTACTACTTTATACTTTCATCATTTCATTTTGTACATGTGGTATTTACTCAAAGCTATTTTGTTTCTTTCCTTTTCACTATTTCTTATTTTCTTTAAAGATGTTGGCACCTAATAACTATACATTTATGACACTTAACATTACTAACATTACTAAATGCCCAGTCACTTAACATTAGGGGTATTAAATGCCCAGTCACTTAACATTAGGGGTACTAAATGCCCAGTCACTTAACATTAGGGGTATTAAATGCCCAGTCACTTAACATCAGGGGTACTAAATGCCCAGTCACTTAACATTAGGGGTATTAAATGCCCAGTCACTTAACATTAGGGGTATTAAATGCCCAGTCACTTAACATTAGGGGTACTAAATGCCCAGTCACCTAACCTTAGGGGAATTAAATGCCCAGTCACTTAACATTAGGGGTACTAAATGCCCAGTCACTTAACATTAGGGGTACTAAATGCCCAGTCACTTAACATTCGGGGTACTAAATGTCCAGTCACTTAACATTAGGGGTACTAAATGCCCAGTCACTTAACATTAGGGGTATTAAATGCCCAGTCACTTAACATTAGGGGTACTAAATGCCCAGTCACTTAACATTAGGGGTACTAAATGCCCAGTCACTTAACATTCGGGGTACTAAATGTCCAGTCACTTAACATTAGGGGTACTAAATGCCCAGTCACTTAACATTAGGGGTATTAAATGCCCAGTCACTTAACATTAGGGGTACTAAATGCCCAGTCACTTAACATTAGGGGTACTAAATGCCCAGTCACTTAACATTAGGGGTACTAAATGCCCAGTCAAGCGCAAACGCATTCTGAATGATCTAAAGCAGCATAAGTTTGATATAGCTCTTCTTCAGGAGACACATCTGACTGACTCTGAGCATGATAAACTGAAGAGAGAGTGGGTGGGTCAAGTGTACTATTCATCTTTCACCTCTCTGGCAAAATGGGTGGCCATACTCATTAATAAGCATTGTCCCTTTCAGATACAATCTCAGATTAAAGACAAAGGGGGTAGGTTTGTGATCATTCAAGGTTTCATTAACAATGAGCCCATTACCATCGTGAATGTGTATGAGCCTAACCATGATGATCCTACATTTTACCAAGACATCTTTTTGAAGTTAACGTGCCCATCATCAGAGATTTTAATGGCAGTGGATTTTAACTTGGTACTGGACCCTTCCAGTGATAGATCTTCCTCTAATAGTATCAGCCTCACACAGGCAGCTAAAATGTTAAAAGCAGAAATGAAACACTTTGGGACTTATGGAGATTTCACAACCAAAAGGTTAAAGAATACTCATTTTACTCCCCTGTCCATGACAGTTACTCTAGAATTGATTTATTTCTTATTCCTGCAGCCAATGGAAGCTTAACTACTGGGTGTAAGTACTTACCAAGATGTATATCAGATCATTCTGCCCTGCTGGCTTCAGTGCCAGTCAGTAGAGCACAGCCACCCTCAAGAAGATGGAGGTTTGGAACATACTTACTAAATAATCCCACATTTGTAACATTTCTGAACACTCATATAGACATATATTTCTAGCACCAATAACAACTCTGCCTCCCCCCTAATTTTATGGGAAGCTCTCCTTGCATATCATATCTTTTAGTTCAGGTGCTCGTAAGATGTATACGGCTCAAGTAAATTTGTTGGAGAATGAAATCAGAGATCTGGAAAATGAACATAGTGTAACATTTTACGACTCAACTCTACAAACATTTGACTCATTGGACTCATTGGAATATAACACCCTGACGACCCATAAAGGGGAAAATGCTCTTAGGAGAACAAAACAAAACTACTACGAACATGGAGATAAAGCTCCAGTTGCTTGCTTGGCAGATAAGACGAGAGGATTCTAGTAGAGTTATTAGCTCTATTAAGATACCCAATAACACAGTTGTTCACAGTCCTGAGGAAATTAAATCTAGTCTTCAGGGAGTTTTATGAAACATTGTACAAGTCTGAAGGGGATGTCCCTGCCACAATGCATGAGTTTGTGAACAAACTCAATGTACAAACTTTAACTGATGAGGATAGAGAGTACTTGGAGAAAAAGATTAGGGAATCCATTTTCAACACTGCTGGGGGAAAATCACCAGGATTAGACGGATTCCATATCGAATTCTATTGATCCTTTTCACCCAAACTAATTGAGCCTCTTTGCAGTATGTGTAATTATGCCATAGAGACAGAAAAACTCCCAGACACACTTGAAAAGGCACTGATCACAGTTTTGTTAAAACCCGGGAAAGATCCTCTGCTTTGTGGGTCGTATAGACCAATATCTCTATTGAACACTTCATATAAGATTCTTGCGAAACTCATAGCTCTTAGACTGGATTAGGTTCTTCCGGACTTGGTTGATATGGACCAAACAGGCTTTGTAAGAAACCACTCATCTCCTGATAATATCAGAAGATTATTTAATATTATGCATTATGTAGAGAATGACCAAGAATCTGTAGTGGCGGCTTCATTAGATGCGGAAAAAGCTTTTGACCGCATAGAATGGACCTTTAAGTATTTATTGAAGACTCATCTCTGCAGTAGGTCCTATGATTGAGTGTAGTCTGGCCAGGACCCCTCCTGTCAGTATTTATGCTGCAATAGTTTATGTCGGGGGCTAGGGTCAGTCTGTTATATGTGGTGTATTTCTCCTGTCTTATCCGGTGTCCTGTGTGAATTTAAGTATGCGCTCTCTCTCTCTCTCTCTCTCAGGATCTGAGCCCTAGGATCATGCCTCAGGACTACCTGGCCTGATGACTCCTTGCTGTCCCCAGTCCACCTGGTCGTGCTGCTGCTCCAGTTTCAACTGTTCTGCCTGCGGCTATGGAACCCCGACCTGTTCACCGGACGTGCTACCTTGTCCCAGACCTGCTGTTTTCAACTCTCTAGAGACAGTAGGAGAAGTAGAGATACTCTGAATGATTGGCTATGAAAAGCCAACTGACATTTACTCCTGAGGTGCTGACCTGTTTCACCCTCTACAACCACTGTGATTAATATTATCTGACCCTGCTGGTCATCTATGAACATTTGAACATCTTGCCCATGTTCTGTTATAATCTCCACCCGGCACAGCCGGAAGAGGACTGGCCACCCTCATAGCCTGGTTCCTCTCTAGGTTTCTTCCTAGGTTTCGGCATTCCTAGGGAGTTTTTCCTAGCCACCGTGCTTCTACACCTGCATTGCTTGCTGTTTGGGGTTTTAGGATGGGTTTCTGTACAAAGCCTCTCTTGAACAAACTCAAGCATACAACTAGGGCTGTGACGGTCATGGGACTTCCGGTGTCGGTGATTGGCGTGCCGTACAGTGGGGCAAAAAAGTATTTAGTCAGCCACCAATTGTACAAGTTCTCCCACTTAAAAAGATGAGAGGCCTGTAATTTTCACCATAGGTACACTTCAACTGTGACAGACAAAATGAGGAAAAAAAATCCAGAAAATGACATTGTAGGATTTATAATTAATTTATTTGCAAATTGTGGTGGAAAATAAGTATTTGGTCACCTACAAACAAGCAAGATTTCTGGCTCTCACAGACCTGTAACTTCTTCTTTAAGAGGCTCCTCTGTCCTCCACTCGTTACCTGTATTAATGGCACCAGGTTTGAACTTGTTATCAGTATAAAAGACACCTGTCCACAACCTCAACAGTCACACCCCAAACACCACTATGGCCAAGACCAAAGAGCTGTCAAAGGACACCAGAAACAAAATTGTAGACCTGCACCAGGCTGGGAAGACTGAATCTGCAATAGGTAAGCAGCTTGGTTTGAAGAAATCAACTGTGGGAGCAATTATTAGGAAATGGAAGACATACAAGACCACTGATAATCTCCCTCGATCTGGGGCTCCACGCAAGATCTCACCCCGTGGGGTCAAAATTATCACAAGAACGGTGAGCAAAAATCCCAGAACCACACTGGGACCAAAGTAACAAAGCCTACCATCAGTAACACACTACGCCGCCAGGGACTCAAATCCTGCAGTGCCAGACGTGTCCCCCTGCTTAAGCCAGTACATGTCCAGGCCCATCTGAAGTTTGCTTGAGAGAATTTGGATGATCCAGAAGAAGATTGGGAGAATGTCATATGGTCAGATGAAACCAAAATATAACTAAAAAACACAACTCGTCGTGTTTGGAGGACAAAGAATGCTGAGTTGCATCCAAAGAACACCATACCTACTGTGAAGCATAGGGGTGGAAACATCATGCTTTGGGGCTGTTTTTCTGCAAAGGGACCAGGACGACTGTAAAGGAAAGAATGAATGGGGCCATGTATCGTGAGATTTTGAGTGAAAACCTCCTTCCATCAGCAAGGGCATTGAAGATGAAACGTGGCTGGGTATTTCAGCATGACAATGATCCCAAACACACCGCCCGGGCAACGAAGGAGTGGCTTCGTAAGAAGCATTTCAAGGTCCCGGAGTGGCCTAGCCAGTCTCCAGATCTCAACCCCATAGAAAATCTTTGGAGGGAGTTGAAAGTCCGTGTTGCCCAGCAACAGCCCCAAAACATCACTGCTCTAGAGGAGATCTGCATGGAGGAATGGGCCAAAATACCAGCAACAGTGTGTGAAAACCTTGTGAAGACTTTTGCCAACAAAGGGTATATAACAAAGTATTGAGATAAACTTTTGTTATTGACCAAATACTTATTTTCCACCACAATTTGCAAATAAATTCATGAAAAATCCTACAATGTGATTTTCTGGATTTTTTTCTTCTCATTTTGTCTGTCATAGTTGAAGTGTACCTATGATGAAAATAACAGGCTACTCATCTTTTTAAGTGGGAGAACTTGCACAATTGGTGGCTGACTAAATACTTTTTTGCCCCACTGTATGTACACAGTCATCGACATAACTGACAGCCGACGGACGGACGAAACATTAGCAAAGGAAAACAGTGTTTAGGCCTAACTGTCTTGCTCATAGGCGCGCGAGTCTCAAGTTAAGGGGAAGCTAATTTTCACCATAAATAACATATAAAGCATTCTATGCATCATCACATTTACAGACTTATGTAAGATAGCTATCTATTGCTAATGTGATTAGTAAATTGGATAGTCATCATTTAGACTAATAATATAACTCAATCACTGTTCGCAAAAAAACGTCTGTTCAATGCAGCGCGTGGTGGAGTAAGCCTAGGCTAGGCTATATCAGATATGTTTCTATTTACAGGAAAACAAATTGGCCTTTTAAAAATATTTTTTATCATTTTTTTTATTTATTTCACCTTTATTTAACCAGGTAGGCTAGTTGAGAACAAGTTCTCATTTGAAACTGCGACCTGGCCAAGATAAAGCATAGCAGTGTGAGCAGACAACAAAGAGTTACACATGGAGTAAACAATTAACAAGTCAATAACACAGTAGAAACCAAAGGGGGAGTCTATATACAATGTGTGCAAAAGGCATGAGGAGGTAGGCAAATAATTACAATTTTGCAGATTAACACTGGAGTGATGAATGATCAGATGGTCATGTACAAGTAGAGATATTGGTGTGCAAAAGAGCAGAAAAGTAAATAAATAAAAACAGTATGGGGATGAGGTAGGTGAAAAAGGGTGGGCTATTTACCAATAGACCATGCAATTCTACTACACTTTATATGACTATAGAGATTAGCAGAATCTTTTTCAATATGACTTTCAAGTGGCACTGACCCAGGGATAAAGAAAGTGAGTATGCACACTCACCGGGGATATAGCCAGATGCCAAAAATACTGTTCGCTCAATTAAGTTCAGAATTTTGATAACTAAAAGACAGATTAGTCTTTTCATTGTCTTCTCTTTGAAGCAATAGCCAATTGCTTTCCAAACTATGTTAGCCTGAGATGGCGTTGTCTTTCGTGAGATGCACTGTCAGGCTCATGTAAGAAGTCATATTTACACTTGACCACGTCTGTGGTCAGTGCAAAAAAATGGACGTCCTTTAGCTGTCCGAACCTCCCCCTTCACCTTGAAAAAAAAGTTTGGTAAACCCTGCTTTAACTGGCTAAAACTATTTTAAACCGGTCTTATTTTGAGACAAACCAAGTCTGCTCCAGCCTATAAGAACGAGGAGGAATGTCATAAACTAAGTAGAACCAGATCATGAACTATAGTACTGTAAAGTGACAGATACTGAACAAGGTGCCTACGGCTGATGGAAGGAGGCATCTGTTCTTAAATTGCTAGAGCACAGAAAGGATGTGTCCAAAACACATCCTACCTTTCCCAATGATAAGTAAAGGCCGTTTGGCCTACCTTTCCCAATGATGAGTAAACTTGAGTGTATGCATTATAGATATGGGCTTCATAGAAAGTGTTACAAAGTGTTCTCTGTTCATCTTATACATCCAGGTTTGGCCGGGGTAGGCCGTCATTGTAAATAATAATTTGTTCTTAACTGACTTGCCTAGTTAAATGAAGGTTAAATAAAATAAAAAATATGAAGTGCTTCACTATAAATATGTTTGACGATGTGGTTTGAAGTACCATTATCTTGCACAAACAGTAAGACGACTATAGACAGAAATCAATGCAGTAATGTTTTATTAAATAAAGGCTCTGATTAAAATAGTAATAAAATCCGGCATTTGGCTAATTCTTCTTCCCAAAAGCTTTTCTGAATGGTTTGGAGACGGCTCTGGAGATAGCTCGTAACACCCTGACTATGAGAGGGCGTTTACGGGACTGGGACTCCTGGGGAGCAGGGGCCAGTGTGGTTGTCAGGGCCTCCTTGGGTGGGGAAGTGGATAGAACCTCACACTCAGCATCTGTGATAAGAATATTTCATAATCAGAAAATGAATGTGTGTATCTGTCTGCCTGTCTGTCCGCCTGTATCTGTAGTCACCGTTTTAACAAGCTGGCCATAGGGTGATACATCAATATGACATAATCAATGCTTATCACTTACCCTGTGAAATACGAGTCTCTCTGAGACGTTTGGTAGGCAGAGAATCCTGTTCAGGGTGGCTCTTCGGTTCCCCTTTTGTCTTGAATAGCTGTTGACAAAACACATCAGGACAACTGAGCCTGTGTAAAATATATGGCATGCATCCCAAAAGGCACCCTATTGGCTACGTAAGGCACTACTTTTGACAAGGGCATATAGAGCTCTGGTCAAAAGTAGTGCACTATATAGGGAATAGGATGCAATTTGGGACACAGCCATTGACTCTATCCCATGTATATTAGGATTGTATTACAGCGGCCTCACTCAACCTCCTAAAGACAATGACAACAGCATTGTTCTAATGCAGAGACAATAGGGGTTTAGTGAATCTGTAGGGTACATTTCAGCCCTGCCTTACAGAGGTAATCTAAAGACACTGAGCCCTCTACCTTAATCCTGATCTTTGGAATCTTGATAATTTTGGGTAGGAAATGCCACTTCCTGTTCTCCTTAGTCTCTTCCCCCCTGGCAGAGGGAAGGTGGGCCATGCCGTCAGCCTTTACATCAGCTGGGCTAAGGCCCCTGGCAGGGAATTCCTCAGTAGCATTAAGGTCAGCCACAACACCATGAGTGATGTCACTTGCGGCATGGCTGGTGTCTAAGTAAGAAGAGCAAGCTGGTGTGACCGACCTGGGTACAATAACTGGGAGAAGAGGACGCAACAATGGAAATCAGTCACTGTGTCCCAAAAGGCATTCTCTTCCCTTTATAGTGCACAACTTTTGAACAGGGCCCATAGGGTCTGGCTCTGGTCAAAAGTAGTGCACTAAATATGGAAGAAGGTGCCATTTTGGACGCAAACAGCAAAGTTCACATCATAAAACGCAATGTAGTGAGCATCATGTTACAATGAAGTCCTATGCAGATGAAGAGGTACTTTCACTTACCATCCTCCATTGCAGACTTGGACAGATCAGTCAGGCTGTCCATCACCATGTCTGTCATCAACTTGATGACCTGATCCAAAACCCTGTCAGCGGTGGGTGGCATAGGCCTACCCAAACACTGTCCCAGGAGTCTGCTAACAGAAGTCTGGGCAAAGCTGTAAATGAGCTCTGACGCATCGTCCTTTGACAGCTTCCTCAGTGCTGGCTTTGGCAGCGCTGGTTGAGAGAGGCTTCTGTGGCCAGTCGTGGATTGAAGCTGGCGGCTTATGGTTATCTCCTGAATGAGACCATGGACCTTTGCGATCAGGTTGCCAGACGCATCTTGAAGGGCTTCAATTGACAGGAGCCTATCCAGATTTTCTTCTGCTGTAGTCATCTCTGGGTCGTCTGTCTTCAATGTGTCCATTATAGTTTTCACTATGATACTGGTGTCAGATATGTTTATTTCTTGTTGACTCACAAGCGCTGACTGTGAACCTGTCTTGTCCATTGCGTTAGAGGTATGGCATTCTGTCCTTGTGATCTCATTGGCAGCACTCATGTCAGGCAACAGGTCAAGGCTCTCCAGTAGAGAGTCTAACATGTTAGTGGCTATCAGACACTCCTCACTTGCATTCTGCCCAACAGATGAACTCTCAGAGTTGGCCAATCTGCACTTGATCACATTTAGGATCAAGCTGAGCGTCTTCTTTGCAGTTTTGCTAAAGCCTTCTTGGCTGACTGCCACTGTTCCGTCTTGTAGAGCCACAAGAGGTTCACAACTTGCACTCAATCCACTACCATGGAGAGGAGAGGCTCTCTTCAAACTGGTGTCGCTCACAACTGACATACTCAGAGTGACATCCTCACTGCATGTGTCAATTACATGGTGGTCTGTGGAGGAGCCACTCGAAGACACAAGGGCTTTAGACCTTTTAGTCAAACTGACTTTTGAAAATGGCTTCTCACTTCTCACAGACGGAGGGCGGCTCCTGTCCTTAACAAGAGCAGTGTCAGGGGACTTTGAGCATCTGAGTGTCTCCACAGGGGTGGAGTCCAGCACATCTTTGGCTGTGGTGACTGACACGGGTGGAAAAGACAAAAAGACGTTCAGTCTGTCCTTTACTCTGTGGTACATGGTTTGAGCAGCATCCAATAAGGTGTCAAAGACAACTCTGGGATTGAGCTGGGACTGCAGCTTTTTCTCTCCTAGTGGGAAGGAGTCTGCGTCCTCCACTGTGTACTGGGATAGACTTTCAAGGTCTTGCATGATCATATTCACTATGTCTTCAGTTGTAGAAACCACATGGTGTGAGAAGGTGCTGCTAGGCATGCTCTGTGGCAAAGAACAGTTGGCTTCGCTAGCAGCTCTGAGAATGGCCTCACGCACAATCTGTTTGGCCGTAGCTCGGAACTCAGCACTGTGAAAGCTCTGGATGGAAATGTTAGAGGTTCTGCTGGCTACACTACGAGATCGCGTGAGCGTGGCAATCTTGGATGACTCACTCGAAATGGTGAGGCTCTCCAATTTCGAAATTATAGAGTCCAACTTCTGGTTGAAGTCGAAGGATGCATTTGACATGCTCTCGCATTTGACTTCCTTTGAAGTCTCCACCCTCAGCACCGAGATCACCTGTTTGATGACCCCTTTAGTGCAGGTGTCGAGGGTGAGCTGGTGGGCTGAGGACATTGAAGAGGTATTACTGTCTGTCTTCTGTACAGGAGATACCTCCACAGTGGTCTCAGTTACAAGTAGTCCAGTGTCATAGAACTCAATTTGCACAGGAGTATTTTTTCCCTCAGTGAGAAGGTGAGAGGTGAAAAGCTTCCTCAGTTTGTCCAGGGTTTTGGTATAAATCTTCTGGGAACCTGAACTCACTTCCATCCAGAACATTTTGCGACCTGATTTCGTACGCATGGAGGTCTTATTGACCTCAGATACCTCATGCAGGTCGGAAATAATTCCACCAAATAGATCAGAGGATGCATCCTCAATATTCTCCGCGGAAACGCAGATAGACAGAACTTCCGACAGTTTCCCACAAGTGTCGGTTTTATCCAGCATGCCAGTATATGTCACAGCTGCATCCTGAATGACCTGAGTGATGCATTGCTCAGCTTTGACGATATACCCCTCCACTGGTTGACCATGGAGGATGTCAACTTTATCAACAGGGAGCACATTCTGAATATTCACATTCTCCTCTGATGGGCGTGGGCTGTTGAAGATAATGCTCTCAGTGACCATGTTAGAGGAGGCGAGAGATGAGTCGAGAAGCAGAGACCTGTATATTGTCGAGGTGGACATCTCTGGGTGCTTAATCATAGCAGCCTCCTCCAAAATGGCCGACGGGCCCTGGAGGATGTCAGAAATATCCATGTCCTCAATGCTCTCTACCAGAGACGATAGTAGGTCTCTGGCTGACAGGTTTGTAGGTCTCTGGTTCTCGAGCTCCATTTTGATTGCTTGACAGACAGTTGCTGCAGCAACAGCAGAGCTACAACACAACTGCTTCAAGGTGGAGTCAGAAATAGATGATGACAGATCTGTCATGGACATGGTGGAGAGTTGACTCTCAGAGACAAAGGGTCTGAGTTTGACAGACACCTGTCTGACCAAGTCCCCAGCAAGAGCTCTCATATCTATTGCTCCATTAGCTGAGTTGTAGGAGCAGGCACTCTGTGGCCTTGACGGGCTCCTGCTATCCAAAAATCCTGTTATCCCAAAAACCTCAAGTACAAGATCCACAACATCGGATGACACTTCTGTCATTCTGTTGTGGGACAGAAATTGACTTGGATGAACGGTGCCTGCATTCAGAGTCCAGTCGCAAACAGAGTTGTTGGACTGACTCTGGACTAGTGGAACTAGACAGGTTTCACTTGGACCTTGGCCAAAGAGTTCTGCCATTTTGAGCAGAACTGATCTTAAGACCTTTGACTTGGAAACGTTCAGCAGTGGGTCGTTGTTGGACAGTCTGGTGGACGGTCTGCTAGCCGATCTCTGAACAACTAGGCTTTGTATTTCTGCTGAGATGGCAGTGAGAAAATAGGTCAAGGGGCTGGTCGCTCGTCCCTCGTTTCTTCCGTTGGCTTTAGCCTTAAAGATGCTATCTATGATGATGACTATAACCTGTCCAGCCAGAGGACCCAATATGGCCTCAAGCTCCCTCTCTAACTCAAGGGGAGACTTGTGGCCGTGCGCAATATGCTCTATGGCATGGGAATACATCTTAGCAGACACCATGCTTAGCATTTCTTGGGCAAACTGCTGACTTGCTGAGATACTACCAGACAGCGGACCTAGAGTTCCCTGACTGAAACTTCGCATTAGCTCAGCCAATCTGGAATTGAGAAGGTTCATTACCAACTCTACAATACCCATCATAAACCTGGTGTCCGTTGGTATTTTGACAGGTCTGTATTTCTCCCGTCTACTCCAACTGGACGACAGTACGATCTCACTCTGCGACTGGCCTCTCTGGACCATGTTGAAGACAGAATCCTCAGAGATTCCAAACACAGAACTCAGTGGTGCCGAGTGGGGTCTGTGTCTCATCTCTCTATCACCACCCTCAGGTGAGGAGACATATCGCTCTTCGTCAACACTCAGCAAAGAGGTCATGGAACTGCAGAATGCACAACAGAAATTAATAGTACATGATAACAAAATACAAAATATGATCCAAGAATTTGGAAGTACCTAAGTAGTATTTCTCTCTAGGTGGATCTGGAATGGATATTTGTACTTATAACAAGGGACATGGGAATAATGTTTTTAGAAAAACCTACAAGAAGAGGAGGGGAAAGGGGTAAGTACCTATGAGAGGAGGGGATAGGGGTAAGTACCTGTGAGAGGAGGGGATAGGGGTAAGTACCTATGAGAGGAGGGGATAGGGGTAAGTACCTATGAGAGGAGGGGATAGGGGGTAAGTACCTGTGAGAGGAGGGGATAGGGGTAAGCACCTATGAGAGGAGGGGATAGGGGTAAGTACCTGTGAGAGGAGGGGATAGGGGTAGGTACCTATGAGAGGAGGGGATAGGGGTAAGCACCTATGAGAGGAGGGGATAGGGGTAAGCACCTATGAGAGGAGGGGATAGGGGTAAGCACCTATGAGAGGAGGGGATAGGGGTAAGCACCTATGAGAGGAGGGGATAGGGGTAGGTTCCTATGAGAGGAGGGGATAGGGGTAGGTACCTATGAGAGGAGGGGATAGGGGTAAGCACCTATGAGAGGAGGGGATAGTGGTAAGTACCTATGAGAGGAGGGGATAGTGGTAAGTACCTATGAGAGGAGGGGATAGGGGTAAGTACCTATGAGAGGAGGGGAAAGGGGTAGGTACCTGTGAGAGGAGGGGATAGTGGTAAGTACCTGTGAGAGGAGGGGATAGGGATAAGTACCTATGAGAGGAGGGGATAGGGGTAAGGACCTGTGAGAGGAGGGGATAGTGGTAAGTACCTATGAGAGGAGGGGATAGTGGTAAGTACCTATGAGAGGAGGGGATAGGGATAAGTACCTGTGAGAGGAGGGGATAGTGGTAAGTACCTATGAGAGGAGGGGATAGGGGTAGGTACCTGTGAGAGGAGGGGATAGGGGTAGGTACCTGTGAGAGGAGGGGATAGTGGTAAGTACCTATGAGAGGAGGGGGTAGGTACCTGTGAGAGGAGGGGATAGGGGTAGGTACCTGTGAGAGTAGGGGAAAGGCGTGGGAGTTTGTGTGCTGCAAGTAGTTCTTGAACTGGTGCGTCTACTGGGTCCACCACGAAAGCTGAATCTGACGCTGCGGCCAAGAGAGGTCACTTCTCTAGCCACATTGCTTCCTGATCCAGAAGAGCTTGACGAATCAGAGAGCCTGATCTGCATGGTGAGGTCAAGGGCGGGAACGACCACAGTGGATGTAGACTCCATTACCCAATTTGTAACTGGAGGTCGAAGGAGAGAGTGTGATGCAGGAGAGTGATGATGTAGAAACAGCCGGGCCATCTCAATCCCAGGAGACTGAACGAGTGGCAAAGGTAAATGCTTCCAGATAACAGTGTGTGTGTGTGTACATGTCTGTCCACCAATTTGTAATATCCATGTCCACCAATTTGTAATATCCATGCACCTAGCACTAAACTAGGCGTGGGAGTTTGTGTGCTGCAAGTAGTTCTTGAACTGGTGCGTCTACTGGGTCCACCACGAAAGCTGAATCTGACGCTGCGGCCAAGAGAGGTCACTTCTCTAGCCACATTGCTTCCTGATCCAGAAGAGCTTGACGAATCAGAGAGCCTGATCTGCATGGTGAGGTCAAGGGCGGGAACGACCACAGTGGATGTAGACTCCATTACCCAATTTGTAATATCCATGCACCTAGCACTAAACTCATCTCTGCTCATCTGAAATGTTAAAAGACCATACAGAGTTAGTTTGTTAACAGAGCTGCACTGCTGCACCATGTGTTTACTCAAGCTAGTCAATTAAAGCAGTGGTTCAGGATGTTCCACAATGCTGGAAAGGGGGGCCTGAGTGAAAAAGTTTGGAATTCCTCTGAATTAAAGGTCCTGCACGATTTCCACCAATAAGAGTTTGGAATGTTTGGTCCATCTTACCAACATGAACTACTTTAGAAGTGACTATAACTCACCCCGGAACGCATATTCTCACTCAGCAGATTCCAATGGCTGAAAAGTAAATAAAAAAAGGTACACAAATAAACTACATGATATTACCTCTATTCTCTTAGATTACGTTATGGATGGACCTCTACGGAAGTAGGCCACATCCAAACATCCCTGATTGGTCAGTTGGTCAGTTGAGTCCCTTGTATTTGCCCGAGACGAGACACCTTACCTCCTTCTCAAAACCCATTGGACGAGATGGACAAAAGGGAGGGCTTTCTCATCCAATGGGTTTTGAGAAGGAGGCGGGAAGAGAGAACTCTAGGAGAATGCAATTGAGATTGTCCCTATGGGTACGTCGCAAATGGCCCATATTCCTTAAATACGGAACTATTGTTGACCAAGGCTCTAATAGGGAACATATCTAGGGGATGCACGGGGAACCAAAGACAACTTACCCATCCTTCATGTCCTGCACAAAGGTGTGTAGGTCTGGGTAGCTTCTCTTTCCCCTGCTGAGGCTGGTCTGGGAGGCTGCAGCCTTGCGGGTCATGGTAGTGAAGGTCACCACTGCAGCCTGATGGGGACAACAGAAAGCAGACTTAGGCTGGAATTCAATCAAATTCGCCATAGCACTGTTAACGCAGTGTCTGTTTACGAACTACTGTCTGCGTGTACAAACAGACATGTACACACACACACACTGTTATCTGGAAGCATTTACCTTTGCCACTCGTTCAGTCTCCTGGGATTGAGATGGCCCGGCTGTTTCTACATCATCACTCTCCTGCATCACACTCTCTCCTTCGACCTCCAGTGTCAGAGTTGATGTGGATGTCTTCAGATCAACCTGATTCAAATCACTCTCTCCTTCGACCTCCAGTGTCAGAGTTAATGTGGATGTCTTCAGATCAACCTGATTCAACTCACTCTCTCCTTCGACCTCCAGTGTCAGAGTTGATGTGGATGTCTTCAGATCAACCTGATTCAACTCACTCTCTCCTTTGGCCTCCTGGATTAGAAGACCTTTACTAGCTCAAGCTTGGTCAATTAATTTGTCATTTTAATCTTCAATGCGTCATTAAAGCACAAAACATCATACCTCCTGTGACTGAGATGGGATGACAATGGCCTCGTCCAACTCACTCTCTCCTTCAACCTCCTGTGACTGAGATGTGCCATCTGTCTTCAGATCAGCCTCCTGCATCTCAATCTCTCCATCAGCCTCTAGTGACAGAGTTGGGATATCTGTCTCTAGAACAGCCTCTTCCAACTTGGTCTGTCTCTCAACCTCTCTGTGATACAGAAAAAGGAATCTCTCTAAGGTCACTATAATGTGAGTGTGAGGATGTGTTCCAATTATAGAAGTAGAATCATAGAAGTAGAATGAATCCTTCTAGAATTAGGATAGAATCACTGGAATTCTATGGTTCCAATACTCTGAGATGACTCGGCCTATCCAGAGTTATATATTTAGAGAATTTGGCAAACTTTTAGAAAGGACTCCATGTTAGCGCCTTTGAGCCTTTCATTTACCCTTTCATTATAAGTCAATTATAAAATAGATGTTCAGGTACATATTAGTGTTTAAAATGTCAATATTGCGCATGGGGAGCCAGCGCTCATATGGATATCTTTGATTATACTGTGTCATGTAATGTATACATTTTGATGTAAATGCAACATAATCAAATCAAATTTATTTATATAGCCCTTCGTACATCAGCTGATATGTCAAAGTGCTGTACAGAAACCCAGCCTAAAACCCCAAACAGCAAGCAATGCAGGTGTAGAAGCACGGTGGCTAGGAAAAACTCCCTAGAAAGGAACATAATGCAGATAGATGTCCCATCTCTCTAAATACATGGCTCTGGGCCTACCTCTCCGTAGGCGGTGACCTTTGACCTACTACATAATCTGTATCTGTAGGCCTATGTGATCCTGTAACCAGTCACAAATGTGTCATTAGTGTAAATCACTTACCTGTCTTCCTTCATAACATCACCGTCAATGATGGGGTCACCCAGGTCTATGAGGGTGAGGTCATTCCCACTGACCTCTGACTCCTGAAAGACAGCAAGCACAAAGTCATGTTTAGATGTCACCTACTGTGTCGCCTTTGGCCGTGTTGAAAACAACGGACTTCCGACTTCAGAGTGTTCAAGACAACCGAAAAAGAAAAAAAAACTCAGACATGGAGAAATTGTTTTCAACAGTCATCCAACTTGGATTTCCAAGTCAGAAGCAGCACGGCTTGGCGGGTCATGTTTCGGAGGACTCCTGACTCGACCTTTGAGAAGTTGCAGCGATGAGACTAGATCGTAACTACCAATTGGATATAACAAAAAAATGACAAAAACTCTGGCAACTCTTTAGAGCTCCAAATTTCCGACCTAAAGATCACGGAAGTCATGATTTGACCAAGATCACTTGCCTTGAAAGCACCATTAACCCAACACTCCAATTGTCACATCATAATGCATCATATGCATAGAAATAGAATCATCAGAACATCATGTCAGGTGTACAGTTCAGTTTACCAGTCAAATTGCCGTGATCAGAGACTCTATCCTTTCTAGTGATTCTATTTCTATGGTCACATCATAATGCATCATATCTATGCTTGTGTCCGAAATAGCACCCTATTTCCAATATAATGCACTTATTTTGGCCGGAGCCCTATAGAGTGCCACAGGAATGAGTCATAATCCCCATAAAACATCCCCATAAAACATAGTAGTCAAACAGGGACTTTTCCCATAGTGGATTTTAGAAACACTTAAAATAAGGGCTGTGTTTCAGGTAGGCTTACCCTGGTGTGACATTTTGATAACTGTACATCTCTCTAGGACAAGGTGACTTTTATCAATATATTCGCCTGTATTTACCCCCCCAAAAATGAAATGCTAATTATCTGCTAATGTGGCTATCATAAAGAACTACAAATGCCACGATGATCATGCTGATCGAGGCAAAGGTAAGAATCTCTTGATTAACTATCTAATGTTAGCTAAATGTAGTAATTAATAAATTGGCTACATTTCTTTAAATGGCCAATTCTGTGAAATGTTTAGTGCAAGTTTAAATTGACACAAAACCTGTTAGCAAGGGTCCTAAATGACCGTTTAGGAGCTTGCAGGGATTTGTAGTTTTGCATGTCTACTTTGATGCTAATTACAAATTTCGAATCTGAGAGTAAATAGAGCCAAATGTATTGCTAAAAGTCACCTTGTCCGTGAGAGATTTACATGGTTCTAAAAATGGCACACCAGGGTAAGCCTACATGAAACACAACCCTTATTTGATGTGTTTCTGAAATTGCCTATGGGAAAAATGAATGGGGGAAAAACGATTGGAACCATTTCCCTCCCTGTTTGACCGCAAGGTTTTATGGGTATTATGACACCTCCACCGTGGGGCTAAAAAGACGGGTTGGTTGTTTAGCAACAAAACTGGCATGTAACTAACTGGGTAAAATAGACAAAGTAAATAGACAGGGTTCGCTTAGAACGTTGACAACATGTAAACTATATTTAGTCTCTAAATGTTCATTGCAAACAAATACATTTGCATAATGAGCACTTGCTAGCTGAGGTTGAGTCATAACAAGATACACGCATTCCGGCCATTGATGAGCGCACGCATGTTTTTCAAGACCAGCCAACCAGTGTATGGATCTTAGTTAAAAGTAGTGCACTAGCCTACATAGGGAATAGGGTGCCATTTAGGACGTACATGTGAAGGTGGTGTCATAGCCTTTGACCCTAGACCCCCATTTGACCCACAACAGATTCTACTGTACCTTTAGCCAACTCTCATGACTCCCCGGCCATAGAATTTGTAGTTTGATATTACAGAATGAATAGCACATCATTTCATTTATTTAACAATATTTAATCCACAGTAATTAATATAAATGGGGATTTCAAAATAATTATAAACTGGTTGGATTGAGACCTGAATGCTGATTGGCTGAAAGCCGTGGTATATCAGACTGTATACCATGGGTATGACAAAACATGTATTTTTTACTGCTCTAATTAGGTTGGTAACCAGATTATAATAGCAATAAGGCACCTCGGGGATTCGTGATATATGGCCAATATACGTCGCCAGACCCACTGACTCCAGGTCATCTACAAGTCCATGCTAGGTAAAGCTCCGCCTTATCTCAGTTCACTGGTCACGATGGCAACACCCACCCGTAGCACGCTCTCCAGCAGGTGTATCTCACTGATCATCCCTAAAGCCAACACCTCATTTTGCCGCCTTTCGTTCCAGTTCTCTGCTGCCTGTGACTGGAACGAATTGCAAACATTGCTGAAGTTGGAGACTTTTATTTCCCTCACCAACTTCAAAAATCTGCTATCTGAGCAGCTAACCGATCGCTGCAGATGTACATAGTCTATCGGTAAATAGCCCACCCAAGTTTACCTACCTCATCCCCATACTGTTTATATTTATTTTATTTTATGCTCTTTTGCACACCAATATCTCTACCTGTACATGACCATCTGATCATTTATTTATCACTTCAGTGTTAATCTGCAAAATTGTAATTATTCGCCTACCTCATCATGCCTTTTGCACACAATGTATATAGACTTTTTTTCCTACTGTGTTATTGACTTGTTAATTGTTTACTCCATGTGTAACTCTGTCTGTTCACACTGCTATGCTTTATCTTGGCCAGGTCGCAGTTGCAAATGAGAACTTGTTCTCAACTAGCCTACCTGGTTAAATAAAGGTGAAATAAATCAAATAAATATACCATGGCTAAGGGCTGTGTCCTAGCACTTCGGGTTGTAAGAACAGCCCTTAGCCGTGGTATATTGACCATATACCACAACCGCTTGGGCCTTATTGCTTAAATAACATGCATACCTTGAACTCTTTCTTCTCCACGTCCTTGCAAAATCAGCACATTTCCTTGCCAAAATGAACGCTCCTCCAGCACTAGCGAGAATCAGACTGAACTGCTCCCGCGGTTTCTCATCAGTTTCAACATTTATCAGTGATGACGTAACAATGCTGTACAGATTTGACGCACTTCCGATCTCGTGCTGATGCAACGCCCTGAGCGGTTGAAAGCTCACGCATGGAAATCCTGCGAGTTGTTCACAAATGTAGGCTACTATTGCCCTTAAAAATGTAATGTTGTGGACGCAATGCAAAATAAAATAAAATATATAACCCACACCGATAACCCAGAGTTCATCATTAAATAACATTTATTACTCATAAAATATACAGCAAACTTCAGATACTGAAAGAATTCATGGGAGTTTCGAATTCAGTCACCATTTCATATGTACATGCTAGTTTCATCCGTTTAAAAGAAAGATCATCTCTTGTTGCTGATTTGGTGAACATAGCAAATGTATTGCACATATTTCCAGTTAAAATGATTTTCAAAAAGAGACAAAAACGGGGATATGAACATTCAATCACATACAATGATTGAGAGGTTTCATTTTAAAGTTAAAGCAAGCAAAACCTGTTAAAAAACATTGATTATAAGACCAAAGACAGATAATATAGATATTTATTTTCCAACAGAAGAAAATCTAAATGCTGTTGTCCTACCATTGGTGTACAGTGTTTCTCCTCTCCAAGGGAGACATGTTTTCCACCTCACATGCCTCGGGATAGTATCAGTGCTTTTCACAAACATTGTAGTACTTAGTGTGCATCATTGTTGTCGCTCATACAGGTGCCCCTACTCTCCTAACCTCCCCTCAGTAACTAACGAAGGCACAAAATGATGACATAAATATCACAAGAAAGAATACATTAATTAATCATTTACTTTCTAGAGGCCAAAGGACAGGTAGGTTTAATAATGTAATATGTCCCATCAAAAAGTCCTGTTGTTCACATACCAGCATCCTAAATGGCACTGCTTTTGACCAGAACCCTATGGACCCTGTTCAACAGTAGTGTACTATTCAGTATAGGGTTCCTTTTGGGATGCATTAAATCTTTACAATTACTCATCAGAGCAAATGCTACCATTTTTTTATTCCCACAGAGCTTAAGACATGAATGATTTTATAAAAATATTTGTTCATACAAAATGTATGATTTCCCCTCCTCCCACATGGATTACAGACAAGAGGCTAGGTGCGTTCTGACTGTCTTAGTGTGCGGATAAACATGACAATCACTCTCATGAAACTTAAATGAAACATCACTCCTTATGTCTTTTCTCAGCACAAACACTCAGCCCAATTTCTACAGTCAAAACAGGTTTTGAAAATGCTTCTTCCACATCTTTTGGTCCCTGTCTGTTTTGCTCTCAGTGAAGTGCTACTATCCCCTTGGACTACAGGTTATTGCCGTCATAAGGTGTGCGTCTGTCTGTTGGCCGGACACTTTCTACCGTTTAGGACCTTTGTGGGTAAAGGTAAAGATGGGGTATAGCAGCAGCAGTTCCTCTGAAGTGCAGTATCTGCTGGAAGGGAACCTGGTGGTATGAGAGGATGAGTGTGGGCCTGTTGTGCCTCCCCCTATCCCTCCCTCTTCTCTCTCTCTGTCTGAGGGACTCTTAAGGTTCCTGTGCGGACTGTCTCGGTTCGTGCCCTCCTGAAGCTGACTGTGGTGATTTAAGACACGCTATGTTTATGTGTGTATTTGTTTGTGGCCTCTGGCCCACTTCGCTGTCCCTCTGTCCAGTACATACCGTTGTAGCAGGCCAAGTGTAGTGGCGTGTAGCCCTGGTTGTCTGTGATGACGGGGAGGGTCCACACTGACTGGGCGGTGTGTAGGAGCCACCCCAGTATCCCGATGTGTCCGGACGCCGCCACCAGGTGGACATGGCTCCGCCCCTTACCTTCCCGAACCAGGAAGCTGGCACTGTGCTGCACTCCTCGTGAAAAGTCACCGCCTAGGAGGAAGGGAAGGGAGGGGAGACAAGAATGGATTTGAATAATTTATAATCAATTAAATAATAAGGAATCATAATAGGTATATTTGGGCATAATTTATATTCCATGCTAGATCCCACACCAAAGCCATCCCTAGTATTTCAATGGCCCCATCCCTAGATCAGAACAAGCCTCCCCCTCTCTTTCTGTGTGTGAGCGCGTACAGCCAACTCTCCTCACAACCCTTCTGTGTAGAGCTGTTCTGTGCCATTTGTCTTTGGCTTCTACGCTTGCTCCCTTGTTGAACAGGGAGTACACACAGTCTGTGTCCGCTCAGCACCGACAGCATCAGAGGGGTTCTGATACACAAGACAACAGGTCATATTACAAACTGGTAGTAACCAGGCTGAGTCCCAAATGGCAACCTATTCCCTATATGGTACACTACTCTTGACCTGAGCCCATAGGACTTTGGTTTAAAGTACTGTACCAAGTAGGGTACAGGTTGCCATTTTGGATGCAGCCCCAGTTTCAAAATCTCTTTATTTCAGGAATTGTATCCAAAACCCAAGTGACTATTCCGTCTTGAATGTCCACTGTACTCTGGATGTCAGCATTTCCAATCAGCAAACGCAAACACTCCGAATGTCCGTTGGTTGCTAGAGGAAGATAAACAGAGAGGATATAACAATGTGAGATGATTGACCTTCAGTAGCTAGAGATGGAAAAACTGAGAAGATATAAGAATGTGAGATGATTGACCATTGGTAGCGAGAGGAGGATAAACAGAGAGAATATAAGAATGTCAGATGATTGACCATTGGTAGCTAGAGGAGGATCAACAAGAGGATATAAGAATGTCAGATGATTGACCATTGGTAGCTAGAGGAGGATCAACAGAGAGGATATGAGCAGATTGCTGGACGACTATAACCTTCACATGAACAGACAGATTTCAAGAACAGTGGTGTTGGTAGATGACATCCTCATGATGTTAACACAGCAGATAATAAAGAATTTTGGGGCTGAGGCCATTGAAGCCTGTCACTTGCTAGCTGTGTACCTGGCTCTGGATAGAAGTCTCCCCTGTGCACTGATCTAGGATCAGCTTACCCTCCCTAGATCCTCAATCATTAGTGGAGAACATGACAAAAAATGACCTTAGATCAGTGTCTCGTGGGCATTTTCACACGATACCATCCCTAGAGTGGACATAGTCGTCCTAGCAACATGACCAAACAAATGGCCATCTTGGTCAGGAAAACTTTTTAATTACAGAAGCTCTATGTGATATCCTTATGTCTACCTGCAGCGTGGATGGGGGTCCTCTTCAGAGTGAAGTCTTTAACCAGGATGGAGGCTTCCTGGTTGATGAGGACGTCAACACACTCCACAAGGCTTTTTAAGGCAGCCAGGTCCAGAGGGGTGCGCCCCTGGCTGTCCCTCACGTCTAGATCCAGCAGAGACTGAACCAGGACCTCCATAGCATGGTGGTGACTGTGGTACGCATGAATAGATATTCACTCTTAATATAATCAATGTCCTAGAGTAGACCAGTGGTACACCTGAACAGAAATACAGTGCTAGACCTCTAAAGTAGACCAGAGTCTTTCAATCGGGAGCCCATTTTTGCTCCTGCCCAGCATAAACATCGGAGGTTCCTGTCAAGCGTGGGATTGAGAAACAAACACTCTACTTCTCCTCTGAGGTTGATTAACTCAAATGGCAAAATAAGGAAATCATCCTCATCATCACTGTGTAGAATATGCATGTATTTTACACTAATCAGGAATAGATCGGAATATGGTGTGTGAGTCTGTCTGGACAGTCAACTTCCTGTGGAAAATCTACACCATGCTTGCATCCCAGATAGCACCCTATTCCCTATGTAGTGAACTACTTTTGATCAGGGCCTATAAGGATCTGATCAAACGTAGTGTACTAAATAGGGAATAGGGTGCCATTTGTCATATGGAGACCACTACAGGAGCAGGTAGGCTTTACTCACAGCGAGGTGTAGAGGGCTGATGGGAGCTCTGACATCAGATTCGTTCAGGATGTCTGTCCCTGAGGTTTCAATTAGTCGAGGAAAGAGAAGAACGGCCAGTTCAGACTTGGAAAAAGAACATCAAGAGTGACGATGCGTCCACGACAAACATGCAGCCACACCTTAAAACCTACTGTTGGGTTCTGAGAATATGAAATATACGAATTCATGTCACTGAGGGAGAGAGCTTAATGTATAACGTTTACATTATGTCAGGATATGTTTTTGTTAGCCATCAGGCATCCTATGGGTGGGATCCTCTGGGATGAGAAGAGACACAGTCTGGTACCAATCACCATGTCAGCCTTGAGTTGGGGAGGAGTGAGCACTTTGGGGTAGCGGTCAGGTCAGATGAAGTGAGGAAGAACAGATATCACTAAGGTTCTGTCTAGCAACAGAGATGCATTGACTGTTTAGATGTGTAGGAGGAGACTCAGCATAGGAGAGAGGATTAAATATCAGTGCTTGTGTGAATATGTTTTTTGTCTAATGCAGCTGTCTTGACCCTCTGGGAAGAATAAACTTGGTTCAAGCATTCATAGTGTCCGTCGAGTTTTTACTCTGAGAATTAGAACCTAACAGTTGGCACTGCGAGCAGGGTTCACCGCGATTTGCAGTCGAACTAGAGATTCCGAATCAGTGAAACAGAAACAAGGTAGGCACAGTTCCTACACCCGTTATCACTAATTCTGGCATCTTGGGGAGATGAGAGTCGTAGGCTGAACCAATTATAGGGTACGAACCTAGAAAGCCTGAGCTTATTCAGTAGTCCCATTGTATTACGACCGGTCGAGTCCCGGAATAGGTTGAGTCCCAGAAGGTAAGCCCGAGCAGGCAGGTACCTGCAAAGGGTAAGTCCTAGGGGGTAAGACCCGGGTGGGGTTGGTTACCTGCTATACCTGTAACGAGAGGGTGAAAGTCTCAGCCGCAGTGGCCATGCGGCAGTAGAGTGGGTGTGGATGGATAAAGTGACATGCTTGTGTACTAGGATAAAATGTTGCCATTCAGGGTTAGAAGAAAAGCAATAAGATACTCGAACGCTGTTGGATTTGGGTGTATTAGCAGTAGCAATAAAGAGAGGTTGGTTTTATGCCCTGTTGGGGTGGGGAACCATGACAGATTATGTGGAAATAGGAAGACAAGTGTGAATCATTTTGGTAATGTGTGTTATCAACAACAGTGATATTTGAACAGATTGGAGATGACTATCCATAACAATAAAATCCTTCATACAGTGAGGTTAGGTTACCATGCTTGTCCTGCCCCACAGCTGTAGACACAGCCTTCTCCAGGTCCTCAGACACTAGCTGGAGATCCATTACAGGATGTCTGTCACCTCACTGAGCCCCTATTGCAGGTTAGGGGTCACATCCACTTGAATGTCCTTCATATGACGAACCTCCTACAGAGCAAATGAGGAAAACATGATATATTAGGATTTATGTTAGTAGCAATAGAATATGGGAATTTTATCTCAACGCTACCTACAGCTATCATATTTATTTATGTATGTGATCTATGTAAATAAATAAATATATCACAGCTGTAAAACTGTGAAGGACTATAGGTGGAGGCCTACCCATTTCCCAGGAGCATTGTAAAACGTGGATTTGGGTACAGTGTTTATTTCCCCCTAATATCTTTGAAGATTACACCTAAAATAATTAGGCCTACTTCTTTCTACTGCTGATCTGAGACCATTAGGGTTAATCATTACAGATATAAATGCAATATATGGAGTAGAAAAGATTGCCTGCCCACCAACTTGATAAGAATCAACATGTGTTCTACATGGTCTATTTCTATCTGAACGTAACAACTCAATCAAGCTTGTTAATTGATCGTTAAGCCATGTTTGTCAGGTAAACGGTCATTAGTGGCCTATATAAGCCTCATACAGGCCATGGGAAGACATTACCTGTTGATAACACAGACTATTTTCATGATCATGGGAGGTGTGAGAGAATTGCTGCTCGTTGTGATGACTGTGGGGGTTGTCAAAGGTTGGTTCACTAATGTTTAAGGGATTTGTTTGGTAAATATGCTTAACTTTATAAGTTGGGTATTAATATTTGACTGTCTGTATCTTCCGCGTTGGTCATCTTTTATTCTTCACTGCTATTAATATATGTAGCTATTTTGTGTGAACTCAACTTCTGTCAACACTTTCTCCTCAGTTTCTTGTTACCCTGTTGGAAAGTCCCAGAAGCAAGATCAAGTCTCTCTGCAGAGGAGACTTGGAGGTAAGTGTTTCTTTCCACAACCCTTCTAGCTATGTTTGTCACTGTCTATGGTGCTGCTGTGTTTGACACTCATTCAACAGCATAGAGTAACTCAGTCTAAATAATGTTGTCAAACCTTTTGCTTGTGTACCTAAACCTAAATTTTTCAGAGCTGTCATCAAATGACGTCTCCATTGTGCATGCCCTGGCCTTGCTCCGATCCATAGGGTCTGACGCGAAACAAACCAGAGAAGGTACGGCCTGAAACATATACTTTGAAAACTGTTGGCTTCATGTTGCTCAAAATTCGATTAGCAATTTGGCCTAGACCGTGTAGAACAGATGTGTTGCTGTAGAATACCCAACTGTTCCTTTTGTTTTTTCTCAAGAGTATTTAGAGACCAATGAAGTAGAATCCCAAGCTTCTCCAAACCATGGTAGCTCTCCGGCAAATGATGCCCTGTCCTCTGACGACGCCACCTCTGAAGCTGCCACCGGCCCGTCCTCTGACGACGCCACCTCTGAAGCTGCCACCGGCCCGTCCTCTGACGACGCCACCTCTGAAGCTGCCACCGGCCCGTCCTCTGACGACGCCACCTCTGAAGCTGCCACCGGCCCGTCCTCTGACGACGCCACCTCTGAAGCTGCCACCGGCCCGTCCTCTGACGACGCCACCTCTGAAGCTGCCACCGGCCCGTCCTCTGACGACGCCACCTCTGAAGCTGCCACCGGCCCGTCCTCTGACGACGCCACCTCTGAAGCTGCCACCGGCCCGTCCTCTGACGACGCCACCTCTAAAGCTGCCACCGGCCCGTCCGGCGACGACGCCACCTCTGAAGCTGCCACCGGCCCGTCCGGCGACGACGCCACCTCTGAAGCTGCCACCGGCCCGTCCTCTGACGACGCCACCTCTGAAGCTGCCACCGGCCCGTCCTCTGACGACGCCACCTCTGAAGCTGCCACCGGCCCGTCCTCTGACGACGCCACCTCTGAAGCTGCCACCGGCCCGTCCTCTGACGACGCCACCTCTGAAGCTGCCACCGGCCCGTCCTCTGACGACGCCACCTCTGAAGCTGCCACCGGCCCGTCCTCTGACGACGCCACCTCTGAAGCTGCCACCGGCCCGTCCTCTGACGACGCCACCTCTGAAGCTGCCACCGGCCCGTCCGGCGACGACGCCACCTCTGAAGCTGCCACCGGCCCGTCCGGCGACGACGCCACCTCTGAAGCTGCCACCGGCCCGTCCGGCGACGACGCCACCTCTGAAGCTGCCACCGGCCCGTCCGGCGACGACGCCACCTCTGAAGCTGCCACCGGCCCGTCCGGCGACGACGCCACCTCTGAAGCTGCCACCGGCCCGTCCGGCGACGACGCCACCTTGAAGCTGCCACCGGCCCGTCCGGCGACGACGCCACCTCTGAAGCTGCCACCGGCCCGTCCGGCGACGACGCCACCTCTGAAGCTGCCACCGGCCCGTCCGGCGACGACGCCACCTCTGAAGCTGCCACCGGCCCGTCCGGCGACGACGCCACCTCTGAAGCTGCCACCGGCCCGTCCGGCGACGACGCCACCTCTGAAGCTGCCACCGGCCCGTCCGGCGACGACGCCACCTCTGAAGCTGCCACCGGCCCGTCCGGCGACGACGCCACCTCTGTCGCTGCCACCGGCCCGTCCGGCGACGACGCCACCTCTGTCGCTGCCACCGGCCCGTCCGGCGACGACGCCACCTCTGTCGCTGCCACCGGCCCGTCCGGCGACGACGCCACCTCTGTCGCTGCCACCGGCCCGTCCTCTGACGACGCCACCTCTGAAGCTGCCACCGGCCCGTCCGGCGACGACGCCACCTCTGAAGCTGCCACCGGCCCGTCCGGCGACGACGCCATGGATATCTGACGTGGGACATGCAATAGTTAACGGGTACTCTAGTCCAGTGTGTAACTGCATTTGCTTGTTTTGGCTCAAATAAACATTAACTGTAATACTTGTGTCCTCTGTATTGTTTTGGTGGTTCCTACTTGGAGCTGAGGTCTATGACCTGACTTGAGTAACTGGGGTGATGGCAACATTTATTTTGCATTATATCCATGCGCCAGCAATATTACTCTGACCCCTGTGTTTTAAATTACCATTTGACTTAAGCTACATTTGCTCAGTGTTGGTCCATTTATGCTAGTAGCATCACATGATACCTCAAACAGCATTTTGACGCCATTTCCGGTCACAACTTGCAGACTTGTTTACGTGTTGCTGTGTGTTTTGTTGCCTACTTTGCTACATGACAACTTTACGGTTTTTACTTTATAATTACCGTTTATATTTTTGGTTTTTCCCCTCGTGTCAGGGTTGCGTCAATTCGAATCTGGTATCAGGAAAAATATAAAAATGAGGCACCGACGTATGCTATGTATTTTTTATTAGCTAAGCAGTAAGTGGTAAATGCAATTTTCGTATATACGGGCTCTCTGTCCCACCTCGCAGGGCAAAACAGAACTGACTTGTTCCTGACAAAGATATTTAATATACTCTGACAGAAGTAGTTCCTGCTTCCGAGCCGGCCTGTCAGAGTAGAGACTAGGCTGGGTGAGTCTAAACCACGCCCAATCGTTGATTGTTGGCGCAGAGGCTGGTCCCAGCCCTCTAAGCGCTTCAGCGGTCAGTCGTTGTAGATATGCAGTTATCAGGCACCTGGCTCCTGTTATCTAACAAGACTGTTCTCGCAACACTACGTTCTGAATGTGCCCCCCCCAACTCATTGCACAGGTCCGGCCTTCATGTTATGTATTTTTCCATCATGAGAAAGGCCCATGGCCCTGAAACTGTTAACAAGGGTTCAAGTCAGCTATGTTGCATAACACATACATCCACACAAGCCAACAGCAGATAATATTAAATCACATATGGTAACGGGCTATAGTGCATAACACAGAATACTCCGGACGCTTTATCTGGACATGGTTCGTCAGGACCTCCAACAGCCGAAGCTAAGTAACATTAACATGATGCCTTCTAATTGCAGTCGCTGTACTCATACAGGAGAACGATCGCCTTACGGTGAGGATACAACTGTGCTACAAGCCCAGCTTCAGACGCAATCGTTAGGCAAGGGTAATTTCTGTGTAGGAAAGGATGAAACCGCGTCTGTGCCACCAGTAAGTACAGATAGTAACGTTAGTATAAATCCCCTCGCACGGTCCCCGCAGCCGGACAACTTTCTCACGGTTTCTGGAGGGTAATGCTGTAGGAATGCTCAACCGGTGTCGCTCATTCAGCCGACAAACTTTCAACCGGTTTTCCCCATTAAGCAACGAGTCGGAGTCAGAGGCCGAGCCTTCTCTTGTCTCTACTCCTCCCGTTACGGGGTCTGAGACGCCGAAGCTTCCCACCATTAGCTCTGACAAATTGAAAACTCTCGTCATTGGCGACTCCATTACCCGCAGTATTAGACTTAAAACGAATCATCCAGCGATCATACACTGTTTACCAGGCGGCAGGGCAACCGACGTTAAGGCTAATCTGAAGATGGTGCTGGCTAAAGCTCAAACTGGCGAGTATAGAGATATTGTTATCCACGTCGGCACCAACGATATTAGGATGAAACAGTCAGAGATCACCAAGCGCAACATAGCTTCAGCGTGTAAATCAGCTAGAAAGATGTGTCGGCATTGAGTAATTGTCTCTGGCCCCCTCCCAGTTAGGGGGAGTGATGAGCTCTACAGCAGAGTCTCACAACTCAATCGCTGGATGAAAACTGGTTTCTGCCCCTCCCAAAAGATAGAATTTTGTATATAATTGGCCCTCTTTCTGGGACTCACCCACAAACAGGACCAAGCCTGACCTGCGGAGGAGTGACGGACTCCATCCTAGCTGGAGGGGTGCTCTCATCTTATCTACCAACATAGACAGGGCTCTAACTCCTCTAGCACCACAATGAAATAGGGTGCAGGCCAGGCAGCAGGCTGTTAGCCAGTCTGCCACTAGCACAGTCAGTGTAGTCAGCTCAGCTATCTCCATTGAGACCGTGTCTGTGCCTCGACCTAGGTTGGACAAAACTAAACGTGGCGGTGTTCGCCTTAGCAATCTCACTAGGATAAAGACCTCCTCCATTCCTGTCATTATTGAAAGAGATCATGATACCTCACATCTCAAAATAGGGCTACTTAATGTCATATCCCTTACTTCAAAGGCAATTATAGTCAATGAACTGATCATAATCTTGATGTGATTGGCCTGATTGAAACATGGCTTTAGCCTGATGAATTTACTGTGTTAAATGAGGCCTCACCTCCTGGCTACACTAGTGACCATATCCCTCGTGCATCCCGCGGAGGTGTTGCTAACATTTACGATAGCAAATTGAAATGTACAAACAAACAAAAAAGACGTTTTCATCTTTTGAGCTTCTAGTCATGAAATCTATGTAGCCTACTTCAAATTTTTGGTGACTTTAATATTGACATGGAAAAGTCCACAGACCCATTCCAAAAGGCTTTCATCATCGACTCAGTGGGTTTTGTCCAACATGTCTCTGGACCTACTCACTGTCACAGTCATACTCTGGGCCTAGTTTTGTCCCATGGGATAAATGTTGTGGATCTTAATGTTTTTCCTCACAATCCTGGACTATCGGACCACCATTTTATTACATTTGCAATTGCAACAAATAATCTGCTCAGACCGCAACCAAGGAACATCAAAAGTCATGCTATAAATTCACAGATGACACAAAGATTATTTGATGTCCTTCCAGACTCCCTCTGTCTACCCAAGGACGCCAGAGGACAAAATCAGTTAACCACCTAACTGAGGAACTCAATTTAACCTTGCGCAATACCCTAGATGCAGTTGCAACCCTAAAAACTAAAAACATTTCTCATAAGAAACTAGCTCCCTGGCATATAGAAAATACCCGAGCTCTGAAGCAAGCTTCCAGAAAATTGGAACGGAAATGACGCCACACCAAACTGGAAGTCTTCCGACTAGCTTGGAAAGACAGTACCGTGCAGTATCGAAGAGCCCTTGCTGCTGCTCGATCATCCTATTTTTCCAACTTAATTGAGGAAAATAAGAACAATCCGAAATTCCTTTTTGATACTGTCGCAAAGCAAAGCTAACTACAAAGCAGCATTCCCCAAGAGAGGATGGCTTTCACCTCAGCAGTAATAAATTCATGAACCTCTTTGAGGAAAAGATGATTATTAGAAAGCAAATTACGGACTCCTCTTTAAATCTGCGTATTCCTTCAAAGCTCATTTGTCCTGAGTCTGCACAACTCTGCCAGGACCTAGGATCAAGAGAGACACTCAAGTGTTTTAGTACTATATCTCTTGACACAACGATGAAAATGATCATGGCCTCTAAACCTTCAAGATCCATACTGGACCCTATTCCAACTAAACTACTGAAAGAGCTGCTTCCTGTGCTTGGCCCTCCTATGTTGAACATAATAAACAGATCTCTATCCACCGGATGTGTACCAAACTCACTAAAAGTGGCAATAATAAAGCCTCTCTTGAAAAAGCCAAACCTTGACCCAGAAAATATAAAAAACTATCGGCCTATATCGAATCTTCCATTCCTCTCAACATTTTTAGAAAAGGCTGTTGCGCAGCAACTCACTGCCTTCCTGAAGACAAACAATGTATACGAAATGCTTCAGTCTGGTTTTAGACCCCATCATAGCACTGAGACTGCACTTGTGAAGGTGGTAAATGACCTTTTAATGGCATCAGACCGGGGCTCTGCATCTGTTCTCGTGCTCCTAGACCTTAGTGCTGCTTTTGATACCATCGATCACCACATTCTTTTGGAGAGATTGGAAACCCAAATTGGTCCATACGGACAAGTTCTGGCCTGGTTTAGATCTTATCTGTCGGAAAGATATCAGTTTGTCTCTCTGAATTGTTTGTCCTCTGACAAATCAACTGTAAATTTCGATGTTCCTCAAGGTTCCGTTTTTAGGACCACGATTGATTTCACTATATATTTTACCTCTTGGGGATGTCATTCGAAAACATAATGTTAACTTTCACTGCTATGCAGATGACACACAGCTGAACATTTCAATGAAACATGGTGAAGCCACAAAATTGCCCTCGCTAGAAGCATGTGTTTCAGACATAAGGAAGTGGATGGCTGCAAACTTTCTACTTTTAAACTCGGACAAAACAGAGATGCTTGTTCTAGGTCCCAAGAAACAAAGAGATCTTCTGTTGAATCTGACAATTAATCTTAATGGCTGTACAGTCGTCTCAAATAAAACTGCGAAGGCCCTCGGCGTTACTCTGGACCCTGATCTCTCTTTTGAAGAACATATCAAGACTGTTTCAAGGACAGCTTTTTTCCATCTACGTAACATTGCAAAAATCTAACTTTCTGTCCAAAAATGATGCCGAAAAATGTATCCATGCTTTTGTCACTTCTAGGTTAGACTACTGCAATGCACTACTGCTCTACTTTCCGGCTACCCGGATAAAGCACTAAATAAACTTCAGTTAGTGCTAAATAGGATCCTGACTAGAACCCCAAAAATATATCATATTACTCCAGTGCTAGCCTCCCTACACTGGCCTCCTGTCAAGGCAAGGGCTGATTTCAAGGTTTTACTGCTATCTCTCTGATTTGGTCCTGCCATACATACCTACACGGTCACAAGACGCAGGCCTCCTAATCGTCCCTAGAATTTCTAAGCAAACAGCTGGAGGCAGGGCTTTCTCCTATAGAGCTCCATTTTTATGGAATGGTCTGCCTACCCATGTGAGAGACGCAAACCCGGTCTCAACCTTCTCTTCAGTGGGTCATATGATGGAGTGTAGTCTGGCCCAGGAGTGTGAAGGTGAACGGAAAGGCTCTGGAGCAACGAACCGCCCTTGCTGTCTCTGCCTGGCCGGCTCCCCTCTTTCCACTGGGATTCTCTGCCTCTAACCCTATTAACAGGGGCTGAGTTACTGGCTTACTAGGGCTCTTTCATACCGTGCCTAGGAGGGGTGATGTGATCTTCCTGTCTGGGTTGGCGCCCTCCCTTGGTTTGTGCCGTGGCGGAGATCTTTGTGGGCTACACTCGGGCCTTGTCTCAGGATGGTAAGTTGGTGGTTGAAGATATCCCTCTAGTGGTGTGGGGGCTGTGCTTTGGCAAAGTGGGTGGGGTTATATCCTTACTGTTTGGCCCTGTCCGGGGGTGTCATCGGATGGGGCCACAGTGTCTCCTGACCCCTCCTGTCTCAGCCTCCAGTATTTATGCTGCAGTAGTTTATGTGTCGGGGGGCAAGGGTCAGTTTGTTATATCTGGAGTACTTCTCCTGTCCTATCCGGTGTCCTGTGTGAATTTAAGTATGCTCTCTCTAATTTTCTCTTTCTCTCTTTCTTTCTCTCTCTCTCTCGGAGGACCTGAGCCCTAGGACCATGCTTCAGGACTACCTGGCATGATGACTCCTTGCTGTCCCCAGTCCACCTGGCCGTGCTGCTGCTCCAGTTTCAACTGTTCTGCCTGTGATTATTATTATTTGACCATGCTGGTCATTTATGAACATCTTGCCATGTTCTGTATAATCTCCACACGGCACAGCCAGAAGAGGACTGGCCACCCCACATAGCCTGGTTCCACTCTAGTTTCTTCCTAGGTTTTGGCCTTTCTAGGGAGGTTTTTCCTAGCCACCGTGCTTCTACACCTGCATTGCTTGCTGTTTGGGGGTTTTAGGCTGGGTTTCTGTACAGCACTTTGAGATATCAGCTGATGTACGAAGGGCTATATAAATACATTTGATGTTATTTTGATTTGACATGATGTGGAATGGGTTCTAGTTCATTTTAACTTGATGGTTGTGTAACTGAGTGTTTGGGGTTGGTACATATGAGGATGTTGCTAGAATCGGGGTTAATGGTGTCAGTGCTAATATAATATCACGGTTGACAACTTGCATTTCAATTACTCTGCTGGGGTCTACTAGTCTTCTCTCCTAACTGACTTGGTTTCCTATTAGTGAATACTTACATGTAAACCAGCTCTCGTCACTCATACAGGTGCCCCTACTCTCCTAACCTCCCCTCAGTAACTAACGAAGGCACAAAATGATGACATAAATATCACAAGAAAGAATACATTAATGAATCATTTACTTTCTAGAGGCCAAAGGACAGGTAGGTTTAATAATGTAATATGTCCCATCAAAAGTCCTGTTGTTCACATACCAGCATCCTAAATGGCACTGCTTTTGACCAGACCCTATGGACCCTGTTCAACAGTAGTGTACTATTCAGTATAGGGTTTCCTTTTGGGATGCATTAAATCTTTACATACTCACTCATCAGAGCAAATGCTACCATTTTTTTATTCCCACAGAGCCTGTGGAATAAAAAAGACATGAATGATTTTATAAAATATTTGTTCATACAGAATGTATGATTTCCCCTCCTCCCACATGGATTACAGACAAGAGGCTAGGTGCGTTCTGACTGTCTTAGTGTGCGGAAAACATGACAATCACTCTCATGAAACTTAAATGAACATCACTCCTTATGTCCTTTTCTCAGCACAAAACACTCAGCCCAATTTTCTACAGTCAAA
>NW_022263625.1:0-48242 GCF_002021735.2 Oncorhynchus kisutch
CTCTCCTCTCTCTCTCTCTCTCTCTCTCTCTCTCTCCCTCTCGCCCCCCCCTCTCTCCCTCCCTCCACAGGGTTCTAGAGGTATTATGGGCCAAGCAGGGATGAATGGAAAGTCAGGGAAGAGGGGTGAGACTCTGTCTGTCTAACAAGACAGTTCAGTGTACAGATGGACATTTCAAATACTATTTCAGTACGTTACATTCGTATGCAAACAACACCCACAACGGTGTGTGTGTATGTGTGTGTGTGTCTGTGTGTGTCTGTGTGTCTGTGTGTCTGTGTGTGTCTGTGTGTGTCTGTGTGTTGTCTGTGTCTGTGTGTCTGTGTCTGTGTGTCTGTGGTGTCTGTCTGTGTGTGTCTGTGTGCTGTGTTGTCTGTCTGTGTGTGTCTGTGTGGGTTGTGTCTGTGTGTCTGTGTCTGTGTGTCTGTTTGTGTGTGTCTGTGTCTGTGTGTGTGTCTGTGTGTGTGTCTGTGTGTGTGTGTGTCTGTGTGTGTCTGTGTGTGTTGTGTGTGTCTGTGGGTGTGTGTATGTTCCAGGGTCGAGCTGGGACGGATGGGAACAGAGGTGCTCCGGGTGAGACCGGTGGGAAGGTGAGAGAGGGATAGAACCTACTCTGATTGGCTTACTGTATCTTATTCTCTATGCTGACTGTACAGTATGTATATAAACCCATATCTTATTCTCTATGCTGACTGTACAGTATATATAAAACCCATCTCTTATTCTCCATGATGACTGTGTACAGTATATATATAACCCATCTCTTATTCTCTATGCTGACTGTACAGTATGTAGATAAACCCATCTCTTATTCTCTATGCTGACTGTACAGTATGTAGATAAACCATCTCTTATTCTCTATGCTGACTGTACAGTATGTATATATAAACCCATCTCTTATTCTCTATGCTGACTGTACAGTATGTAGATAAACCCATCTCTTATTCTCCATGCTGACTGTACAGTATGTATATAAACCCATCTCTTATTCTCTATGCTGACTGTACAGTATGTAGATAAACCCATCTCTTATTCTCCATGCTGACTGTACAGTATGTAGATAAACCCATCTCTTATTCTCCATGCTGACTGTACAGTATGTACACTGCTCAAAAAAATAAAGGGAACACTTAAACACCACAATGTAACTCCAAGTCAATCACACTTCTGTGAAATCAAACTGTCCACTTAGGAAGCAAACATGATTGACAATAAATTTCACATGCTGTTGTGCAAATGGAATAGACAACAGGTAGAAATTATAGGCAATAGCAAGACACCCCCAATAAAGGAGTGGTTCTGCAGGTGGTGACACAGACCACTTCTCAGTTCCTATGCTTCCTGGCTGATGTTTTGGTCACTTTTGAATGCTGGCGGTGCTTTCACTCTAGTGGTAGCATGAGACGGAGTCTACAACCCACACAGCTCATCCAGGATGGCACATCAATGCGAGCTGTGGCAAGAAGGTTGCTGTGTCTGTCAGCGTAGTGTCCAGAGCATGGAGGTGCTATCAGGAGACAGGCCAGTACATCAGGAGACGTGAAGGAGGCCGTAGGAGGGCAACAACTAGCAGCAGGACCACTACCTCCACCATTGTGCAAGGAGGAGCAGGAGGAGCACTGCCAGAGCCCTGCAAAATGACCTCCAGCAGGCCACAAATGTGCATGTGTCTGCTCAAACGGTCAGAAACAGACTCCATGAGGGTGTACGAGGGGCCCGAAGTCCACAGAGGGGGGGGTGCTTTACAGCCCAACACCGTGCAGGACGTTTGGCATTTGCCAGAGAACACCAAGATTGGCAAATTCGCCACTGGCGCCCTGTGCTCTTCACAGATGAAAGCAGGTTCACACTGTGCACATGTGACAGACGTGACAGACGAGTCTGGAGACGCCATGGAGAACGTTCTGCTGCCTGCAACATCCTCCAGCATGACCGGTTTGGCGGTGGGTCAGTCATGGTGTGGGGTGGCATTTCTTTGGGGGGCCGCACAGCCCTCTAGGTGCTCGCTAGAGGTAGCCTGACTGCCATTAGGTACCGAGATGAGATCCTCAGACCTATTGTGAGACCATATGCTGGTGCAATGCTAGACCTCATGTGTGGCTGGAGTGTGTCAGCAGTTCCTGCAAGAGGAAGGCATTGATGCTATGGACTGGCCCGCCCGTTCCCAGACCTGAATCCAATTGAGCACATCTGGGACATCATGTCTCGCTCCATCCACCAACGCCACGTTGCTCCACAGACTGTCCAGGAGTTGGCGGATGCTTTAGTCTAGGTCTGGGAGGAGATCACTCAGGAGACCATCCGCCACCTCATCAGGAGCATTCCCAGGCGTTGTAGGGAGGTCATACAGGCACGTGGAGGCCACACACACTACTGAGCCTCATTTTGACTTGCTTTAAGGACATTACATCAAAGTTGGATCAGCCTGTAGTGTGGTTTTCCACTTTAATTTTGAGTGTGACTCCAAATCAGACCTCCATGGGTTGATACATTTGATTTCCATTGATAGTTTTTGTGTGATTTTGTTGTCAGCACATTCAACTATGTAAAGAAAAATGTATTTAATAAGAATATTCATTCATTAAGATCTAGGATGTGTTATTTTAGTGTTCCCTTTAGTTTTTTGAGCAGTGTATATAAACCCTATCCAGCTCTCCTTCAAACTCACTAACTTCTGCAACTGGTCCTATGAACGGGATAGTCTGAGGGAATAACCCTCCTTTCTCTATTTCTCCCTGTTCTCTCTGTTCTCTCTGTTCTCTCTTTCTCTCTGTTCTCTCTGTTCTCTCTGTTCTCTCTGTTCTCTCTGTTCTCTCTGTTCTCTCTTTCTCTCTGTTCTCTCTTTCTCTCTGTTCTCTCTTTCTCTCTGTTCTCTCTGTTCTCTCTCTGTTCTCTGTTTTCTCTCTCTGTTCTCTCTCTTTTCTCTCTCTGTTCTCTCTCTCTGTTCTCTGTTTTCTCTCTCTGTTCTCTCTCTTTTGCTCTCTCTCTCTCTCTCTTCTCTCTCTCTCTCTCTCTCTCTCTCTCTCTCTCTCTCTCTCTCTCTCTCTCTCTCTCTCTCTCTCTCTCTCTTTCTCTCTCTCTCTCTGTTCTCTCTGATCTCTCTGTTCTCTCTGTCTTTCTGTTCTCTCTCTCTCTCTCTCTCTCTCTCTCTCTCTCTCTCTCTCTCTCTCTCTCTCTCTCAGGGTGACAGGGGATTTGATGGCTTGCCAGGTCTCCCAGGACACAAGGGACACAGGGTGAGTAACTGTTCTGTTCAACTTTCTATCTTTGATAACGTGACTGTCATGATTATTCTGTCCTGTGTATGTAATGTGTTCTCTCTCTCTCTCTCCCCCCCCCCTCTCTCTCGGCCTCTCAGGGGGAGATAGGAAAACCAGGCCCCCACGGTACTCTTGGGCTGTCAGAGAGAGGGTAAGACATTTGTGTGGTATGTGTTTTACCATATCAACGTGTGTGTGTGTTTTACATATCAATGTGTGTGTGTGTTTTACATATCAACGTGTGTGTGTGTGTTTTACATATCAACGTGTGTGTGTGTTTTACATATTAACGTGTGTGTGTGTGTTTTACATATCAACGTGTGTGTGTGTGTTTTACATATCAACGTGTGTGTTCTACATATCAACGTGTGTGTGTGTTCTACATATCAACGTGTGTGTGTGTGTTTTACATATCAACGTGTGTGTGTGTGTGTTTTACATATCAACGTGTGTGTGTGTTTTACATATTAACGTGTGTGTGTGTGTTTTACATATCAACGTGTGTGTGTGTTTTACATATCAACGTGTGTGTTTTACATATCAACGTGTGTGTTTTACATATCAACGTGTGTGTGTGTTTTACATATCAACGTGTGTGTGTGTGTGTTCTACATATCAACGTGTGTGTGTGTTTTACATATTAACGTGTGTGTATGTGTTTTACATATCAACGTGTGTGTTTACATATCACGTGTGTGTGTGTGTTCTACATATTAACATCTGTGTGTGTGTGTTCTACGTATTAACGTGTGTGTGTGTGTGTTTTACATATTAACGTGTGTGTGTGTGTGTTTTACATATCAACGTGTGTGTGTGTTTTACATATCAACATGTGTGTGTGTGTGTTTTACATATCAACGTGTGTGTGTGTGTGTTTTACATATCAACGTGTGTGTGTGTGTTTTACATATTAACGTGTGTGTGTGTGTGTGTTTTACATATCAACATGTGTGTGTGTGTGTTCTACATATTAACATGTGTGTGTGTGTGTTTTACATATTAATGTGTGTGTGTTTTACATATTAACGTGTGTGTGTGTTTTACATATCAACGTGTATGTGTGTGTGTTTTACATATCAACGTGTGTGTGTGTGTTTTACATATCAACGTGTGTGTGTGTTTTACATATCAACGTGTGTGTTTTACATATCAACGTGTGTGTTTTACATATCAACGTGTGTGTGTGTTTTACATATCAACGTGTGTGTGTGTGTTTTACATATCAACGTGTGTGTGTGTGTGTTTTACATATCAACGTGTGTGTGTGTTTTACATATTAACGTGTGTGTGTGTGTTTTTACATATCAACGTGGTGTGTGTGTTTTACATATCAACGGTGTGTGTTTTACATATCAACGTGTGTGTTTTACATATCAACGTGTGTGTGTGTTTTACATATCAACGTGTGTGTGTGTGTGTTCTACATATCAACGTGTGTGTGTGTTTTACATATTAACGTGTGTGTATGTGTTTTACATATCAACGTGTGTGTTTACATATCAACGTGTGTGTGTGTGTTCTACATATTTAACATGTGTGTGTGTGTTCTACATATTAACATGTGTGTATGTGTTCTACATATTAACATGTGTGAGTGTTCTACATATTAACATGTGTGAGTGTTCTACATATTAACATGTGTGTGTGTGTGTTCTACATATTAACATGTGTGTGTGTGTGTTTATGTACTGTATGTGTGTGTTAGGGTTCAGAAGGACAACCAGGACCAAGAGGACAGCCAGGTGATGCTGTGAGTGTTCACGCTCGCAGACGCACACACTGGAAATTGACTATTGATTGGTTTATAGTTGATTGCTGTGTGATCGTAAAACCTTTGATCTTTGACCTCCAGGGTTCCAGAGGGTTGAACGGACCCAGAGGTCACACTGGCCCTACAGGTCAGCCTGTGAGTATGACCTTTCACCTTTGACCCAATCTCTGACCGTAACCAGTCTGACCCTATCTCCAGCATTTCCCCCTCATCCTAGTCCTCATCCAAGCCTGAGAAAATAGATATCGTCCCAAATGGCACCCAATTCCCTATTTGGTGCCTTCTGGACCTTGGTCAAAGTGAATGCACTCTGCAGTTTGGGACGCAGAAAACGACTTCATCCTTACTATACTGTAGACCTACAGACTTCATCCTTACTATACTGTAGACCTACAGACTTCATCCTTACTATACTGTAGACCTACAGATTTCATCCTTACTATACTGTAGACATAAAGACTTCATCCTTACTATACTGTAGACCTACAGCCTTCATCCTCACTATACTGTAGACCTACAGACTTCATCCTTACTATACTGTAGACATAAAGACTTCATCCTTACTATACTGTAGACATAAAGACTTCATCCTTACTATACTGTAGACCTACAGACTTCATCCTTACTATACTGTAGACCTACAGCCTTCATCCTTACTATACTGTAGACCTACAGCCTTCATCCTTACTATACTGTAAACCTACAGACTTCATCCTTACTATACTGTAGACCTAAAGACTTCATCCTTACTATACTGTAGACATAAAGACTTCATCCTTACTATACTGTAGACCTACAGGCTTCATCCTTACTATACTGTAGACCTAAAGACTTCATCCTTACTATACTGTAGACCTAAAGACTTCATCCTTACTATACTGTAGACCTACAGACTTCATCCTACTATACTGTAGACCTAAAGACTTCATCCTTACTATACTGTAGACCTAAAGACTTCATCCTTACTATACTGTAGACCTAAAGACTTCATCCTTACTATACTGTAGACCTAAAGACTTCATCCTTACTATACTGTAGACCTAAGACTTCATCCTTACTATACGTAGACCTACAGACTTCATCCTTACAATACTGTAGACATATAGACTTCATCCTTAATATACTGTAGACCTAAAGACTTCATCCTTACTATACTGTAGACCTAAAGACCTCATCCTTACTATACTGTAGACCTAAAGACCTCATCCTTACTATACTGTAGACATAAAGACTTCATCCTTACTATACTGTAGACCTAAAGACGTCATCCTTACTATACTGTAGACATAAAGACTTCATCCTTACTATACTGTAGACCTAAAGACGTCATCCTTACTATACTGTAGACCTAAAGACTTCATCCTTACTATACTGTAGACCTACAGACTTCATCCTTACTATACTGTAGGCCTAGGGTAGCCTAGTGGTTAGAGCGTTGGACTAGTAACCGGAAGGTTGCGAGTTCAAACCCCCGAGCTGACAAGGTACAAATCTGTCGTTCTGCCCCTGAACAGGCAGTTAAACCCACTGTTCCCAGGCCGTCATTGAAAATAATAATGTGTTCTTAACTGACTTGCCTGGTTAAATAAAGGTAAAAAAATAAATAAAGGCTTTATGGTTGTTGCTCCAGGTCTCATTAAAACATGAACCCTGACCTCAACTCCAACCTGTCTCCACCTGCTGCTAACAAACTATGTTATGGTAATGATACATATGTTGACGTTACATTAACATCACATTAAACATGTTAACATCTTTATCAGATTAGAAGACATTCGCTTCTGTCTGTCTGCCAATATAACACCTTTCAACATGTAGTCTGTGACCTGCGGGTGTTACATGTTGGTTACACCTGTTCTAACCACACACACACACACACACACACACACACACACCTAGCAGAACAACTTCAATGCCTGAAGGCCTCACAGCTTGGTCTGATACCTGAATGTTTACTGCATCTATAAGCTGTTGTTTCCTGGTGGAAGGAAGCCCTGCCAGCTCCCTCAGTTAGCTACAGCCTCACAGCCTGGTCTGATACCTGAATGTTTACTGGACAGACAACACTAATGACAATCTATCTCTCTTCAGTATCTCTTCTTCCAACTTTTTGGTTGATTGACAGTTGTCCCTCTCTCCTCTTTCCCCTGTTTCCCCTATCCCCTCTCTCCTTTTTCTCCCCTTCTCTTTCCTCCCTCCCCAATCTCCCCCTTTCTGGCCTGTCTCCCCCTCTCTGGCCTGTCTCCCCCTCTCTGGCCTGTCTCCCCCTCTTCCCCCCTCTCTGGCCTGTCTCCCCCTCTCTGGCCTGTCTCCCCCTCTCTGGCCCGTCTCCCCCTCTTCCCCCCTCTCTGGCCTGTCTCCCCCTCTTCCCCCCTCTCTGGCCTGTCTCCCACTCTCTGGCCTGTCTCCCCCTCATCCCCCTTCTCTGGCCTGTCTCCCCCTCTTCCCCCCTCTGGCCTGTCTCCCCCTCTCTGGCCTGTCTCCCCCTCTCTGGCCTGTCTCCCCCTCTCTGGCCTGTCTCCCCCTCTCTGGCCTGTCTCCCCCTCTTCCCCCCTCTCTGGCCTGTCTCCCCCTCTCTGGCCTGTCTCCCCCTCTTCAGGGAATCCGAGGAGTGGATGGAATCCAAGGTTCTAAGGGAAACTTGGTGAGTGTGACGACTGAGACGTTCTAGAACCCCAACTATTCACTCTAGAACCCTGTGTTTACATCAACTGGAAGAGTGGTGTCTATGATGTCATTTCCTCTGTCTACAGGGACCTCCGGGGGAGATGGGAGCATCCGGGCAGCAAGGAAACCCTGGGTTGCAGGTACACACACACACACATGCACATACAAAAACACACACTAGTGATGCGCTGGTTGACTCGTAACCGACAGTCCCCAGCGGTTTATATCCGCGAGGCGGGCGGGTTTAGCTTCATGGAATATTGTGTGGATGAAGAGCGGGTGAGTGGTGGGCAGGTTGAATAAAGAGAAAACAGGTCATATCTATAGGCTACAGTGAAGGTTTTTCTGTCATCATTTTCTATCTGTTGTTAGTGCCGGAGCCTCAGCCTCAGCTATAGCTAATAACTATATATAATAATATAATAACTGTAATGGCCCAGATACACACCACTTAGACAGACAGAACCACGACAGACTTGAATTCAATCAGAGCAAAGCTGTGAAGTGGATAGTTGAAAATAAATATAACGGAGGACCAGAACAGTAGTGTAATGTTTTGGGAAAGACTTGTTGAAGTGGTTAAAAGAGGACGATGGCACGTCAAGGGAGCTGTACTGTTCAGATGGGTTCAATGGAACAGGAGCCTGACTGACACCTGGATACCGACTGTGGGTCTGTAACCTCTCACATAGTCTATACCTCTCACTAGTCTATAACCTCTCACATAGTCTATAACCTCCTACACTAGTATATAACCTCTCAATAGTCTATAACCTCTCACATAGTCCTATAACCTCTCACATAGTCTATAACCTCTCACATAGTCTATAACCTCTCACATAGTCTATAACCTCTCACATAGTCTATAACCTCTCACATAGCTATAACCTCTCACATAGTCTATAACCTCTCACATAGTCTATAACCTCTCACATAGTCTATAACCTCTCACATAGTCTATAACCTCTCACATAGTCTATAACTCTCTCACATAGTCTATAACCTCTCACATAGTCTATAACCTCTCACATAGTCTATAACCTCTCACATAGTCTATAACCTCTCACATAGTCTATAACCTCTCACATAGTCTGTAACCTCTCACATAGTCCTATAACCTCTCACATAGTCTATAGCCTCTCACATAGTCTATAACCTCTCACATAGTCTATAACCTCTCACATAGTCTATAACCTCTCACATAGTCTATAATCTCTCACATAGTCTATAACCTCTCACATAGTCTATAACCTCTCACATAGTCTATAACCTCTCACATAGTTTACCTATAGCCTCTCACATAGTCTATAGCCTCTCACATAGTCTATAACCTCTCACATAGTCTATAACCTCTCACATAGTCTATAACCTCTCACATAGTCTATAACCTCTCACATAGTTTATAACCTCTCACATAGTCTATAACCTCTCACATAGTCTATAACCCCTCTCACATAGTCCTATAACCTCTCACATAGTCTATAACCTCTCACATAGTCTATAACCTCTCACATAGTTCTATAACCTCTCACATAGTCTATAACCTCTCACATAGTCTATAACCTCTCACATAGTCCTATAACCTCTCACATAGTCTATAACCTCTCACATAGTCTATAACCTCTCACATAGTTTATAACCTCTCACATAGTCTATAAACTCTCACATAGTCTATAACCCTCTCACATAGTCTATAACCTCTCACATAGTCTATAACCTCTCACATAGTCTATAACCTCTCACATAGTCTATAACCTCTCACATAGTCTATAACCTCTCACATAGTCCTATAGCCTCTCACATAGTCTATAAGCCTTCACATAGTCTATAACCTCTCACATAGTCTATAACCTCTCACATAGTCTATAATCTCTCACATAGTCTATAACCTCTCACCTAGTCTATAACCTCTCACATAGTCTATAACCTCACATAGTCTATAACCTCTCACATAGTCTATAACCTCTTCACATAGTCTAACCTCTCACAAGTCTATAGCCTCTCACATAGTCTATAGCCTCTCACATAGTCTATAACCTCTCACATAGTCTATAACCTCTCACATAGTCTATAACCTCTCACATAGTCTATATAACCTCTCACATAGTTTATAACCTCTCACATAGTCTATAACTCTCAACATAGTCTATAACCCTCTCACATAGTCTATACCTCTCACATAGTCTATAACCTCTCACATAGTCTATAACCTCTCACATAGTCTATAACCTCTCACATAGGTCTATAACCTCTCCACATAGTCTATAACCTCTCACATAGTCTATAACCTCTCACATAGTCTATAACCTCTCACATAGTTTATAACCTCTCACATAGTCTATAACCTCTCACATAGTCTATAAACCCTCTCACATAGTCTATAACCTCTCAATAGTCCTATAACCTCTCACATAGTCTATAACCTACTCTCACATAGTCTATAACCTCTCACATAGTCTATAGCCTTTCACATAGTCCTATAACCCCTCACATAAGTCTATAACCTCTCACATAGTCTATAACCTCTCACATAGTCTATAACCTCTCACATAGTCTATAACCTCTCACATAGTCTATAACCTCTCACATAGTCTATAACCCTCTCACATAGTCTATAACCTCTCACATAGTCTATAACCTCTCACATAGTCTATAACCTCTCACATAGTCTATAACCTCTCACATAGTCTATAACCTCTCACATAGTCTATAACCCCTCTCACATAGTCTATAACCTCTCACATAGTCTATAACCTCTCACATAGTCTATAACCTCTCACATAGTCTATAACCTCTCACATAGTCTATAACCTCTCACATAGTCTATAACCTCTCACATATCTATAACCTCTCACATAGTCTATAACCTCTCACATAGTTTATAACCTCTCACATAGTCTATAACCTCTCACATAGTCTATAACCCCTCTCACATAGTCTATAACCTCTCACATAGTCTATAACCCCTCACATAGTCTATAACCTCTCACATAGTCTATAACCTCTCACATAGTCTATAACCTTTCACATAGTCTATAACCTCTCACATAGTCTATAACCTCTCACATAGTCTATAACCTCTCACATAGTCTATAACCTCTCACATAGTCTATAACCTCTCACATAGTCTATAACCTCTCACATAGTCTATAACCTCTCACATAGTCTATAACCTTTCACATAGAACAAATAAGGTTTTATATGTGAGATGGTTAAATAAAGAGCAAAATTATTGATTATTATATTTTGATTATTATATATGATTATTTGTGCCCTGGTCCTATAAGAGCTCTTTGTCACTTCCCACGAGCCGGCTTGTGACGACAACTCTCACTCATTCTTATGTTTAATAAATGTATCGTATAGTGTGTTTGGCAGGCTTACAATGATGGTAAAAAAAACAACATTTGAGAGTGCGCTGACCCTGGTGCTAGAGGGGGTACATCTGGAGGTTTGAATGTTTGAAGGGGTACGGGACTATATAAAGTTTGGGAACCACTGGTCTAGGACAACAACTAATGGCAGAAGAGAAGCTGCATGTATCTAAGTATAGACCCAAGTTGACTTACAAAGAGCCTTCCAAAATGTCGTAAATGATAAGCAGAAACAGAGGCCTGTCTAAAAAGGTCTGTCAACATTGTTTGACACCATCTCTTACTGTACAGTGTATTTTCTATATTAGCAGGTTAGGGTCAGGTTAGGGTTAGGGTTAGGTTAGGGTTAGGTTAGGGTTAGGGTTAGGTTAGGGTTAGGTTAGGGGTTAGGGTTAGGTTAGGGTAGGTTAGGGTTAGGGTTAGGTTAGGGTTAGGGTTCGGTTAGGGTTAGGGTTAGGTTAGGGTTAGGTTAGGTTAGGGTTAGGTTAGGGTAGGGTTAGGGTCAGGTTAGGGTTAGGGTTAGGGTTAGGTTAGGGTTAGGGTTAGGGTTAGGGTTAGGTTAGGGTTAGGGTTAGGGTTAGGGTTAGGTTAGGGTTAGGGTTAGGGTCAGGTTAGGGTTAGGTTAGGGTTAGGGTTAGGTTAGGGTTAGGGTTAGGGTTAGGTTAGGGTTAGGGTTAGGTTAGGGTTAGGTTAGGGTTAGGTTAGGGTTAGGGTTAGGTTAGGGTTAGGGTTAGGTTAGGGTTAGGTTAGGGTTAGGTTAGGTTAGGGTTAGGGTTAGGTTAGGGTCAGGGTTAGGTTAGGGTTAGGTTAGGGTTAGGTTAGGGTTAGGTTAGGGTTAGGTTAGGGTTAGGGTTAGGGTTAGGGTTAGGTTAGGTTAGGGTTAGGTTAGGGTTAGGTTAGGGTTAGGGTTAGGGTTAGGGTTAGGGTTAGGTTAGGGTTAGGTTAGGGTTAGGGTTAGGGTTAGGGTTAGGTAGGGTTAGGGTTAGGTTAGGGTAGGTTAGGGTTAGGGTTAGGTTAGGGTTAGGGTTAGGTTAGGGTCAGGTAGGTTAGGGTTAGGTTAGGGTTAGGTTTAGGGTTAGGTTAGGGTTAGGTAGGGTCAGGTTAGGTTAGGGTTAGGGTTAGGTTAGGGTTAGGTTAGGGTTAGGGTTAGGGTCAGGTTAGGGTCAGGTTAGGGTCAGGTTAGGTAGGTTAGGGTTAGGGTTAGGTTAGGTTAGGGTTAGGTTAGGGTTAGGGTTAGGTTAGGGTTAGGTTAGGGTTAGGTTAGGGTTAGGTTAGGGTTAGGGTTAGGTTAGGGTTAGGTTAGGGTTAGGTTAGGGTCAGGGTTAGGTTAGGGTTAGGGTTAGGTTAGGGTTAGGGTTAGGGTTAGGTTAGGTAGTTAGGGTTAGGTTAGGGTTAGGTTCGGTTAGGGTTAGGGTCAGGTTAGGGTTAGGTTAGGGTTAGGGTTAGGGTCAGGTTAGGGTTAGGTTAGGGTCAGGTTAGGGTTAGGTTAGGGTTAGGTTAGGGTTAGGTTAGGGTTAGGTTAGGGTTAGGTTAGGGTCAGGTTAGGGTTAGGTTAGGGTTAGGGTTAGGGTCAGGTTAGGGTTAGGTTAGGGTTAGGTTAGGGTCAGGTTAGGGTTAGGGTTAGGGTTAGGGTTAGGTTAGGGTTAGGTTAGGGTCAGGTTAGGGTTAGGTTAGGGTTAGGTTAGGGTCAGGTTAGGGTCAGGTTAGGGTTAGGTTAGGGTCAGGTTAGGGTCAAGTTAGGGTCAGGTTAGGCCCAGGTTAGGCCCAGGTTAGGCTCAGGTTAGGGTTAGGTTAGGGTCAGGTTAGGGTCAGGTTAGGGTCAGGTTAGGGTCAGGTTAGTGTTAGGTTAGGGTCAGGTTAGGCCCAGGTTAGGGTTAGGTTAGGGTCAGGTTAGGGTCAGGTTAGGGTCAGGTTAGGGTCAGGTTAGTGTTAGGTTAGGGTCAGGTCAGGTTCGTCACATGTAGTCAGGGTTAGGGTTAGGGTTAGGGTTAGGGTTAACCCTTTGGCCAATGGGTAATTAGCGGGCGGGTTGAACAAACAGCATCTGACCTGCGCTTCATTATCACACCGACACTCTGAACTCCCTCTCTCTGTCTGTCTCTAACAGGGGTTTCCTGGTCCTCAGGGTCTGGTGGGCTTGCCAGGACTTAAGGTAGGACTGTCCTAAATATGTTGTCAACATATACTGTATATTAAACATGTCAATGTTAAGGTAGGACTGTCCTACCATATTAAACATGTTAAAGTTAAGGTAGGACTGTCCTACCATATTAAACATGTTAAAGTTAAGGTAGGACTGTCCTACCATATTAAACATGTTAAAGTTAAGGTAGGACTGTCCTACCATATTAAACATGTTAAGGTAGGACTGTCCTACCATATTAAACATGTTAAGGTAGGACTGTCCTACCATATTAAACATGTTAAATTAAAGGTAGGACTGTCCTACCATATTAAACATGATAAAGTTAAGGTAGGACTGTCCTACCATATTAAACATGTTAAAGTTAAGGTAGGACTGTCCTACCATATTAAACATGTTAAGGTAGGACTGTCCTACCATATTAAACATGTTAAGGTAGGACTGTCCTACCATATTAAACATGTCAGGTAGGACTGTCCTACCATATTAAACATGTCAGGTAGGACTGTCCTACCATATTAAACATGATAAAGTTAAGGTAGGACTGTCCTACCATATTAAACATGTCAAATTTAAGGTAGGACTGTCCTACCATATTAAACATGATAAAGTTAAGGGGTAGGTTGTGGTTGAAACATACCAACACAGAATCTATGAGATACTGTATGTCAATATACAGTTGAAGTCAGAAGTTTACATACACATAGATTGGAGTCATTAAAACTTGTTTTTCAACCACTCCACAAATTTCTTGTTAACAAACTATAGTTTTGGCAAGTCGGTTAGGACATCTACTTTGTGTATGACACAAATCATTTTTCCAACAATTGTTTACAGACAGATTATTTCTCTTATAATTCCCTGTATCATAATTCCAGTGGGTCAGAAGTTTACATACACTAAGTTGATTGTGCCTTTAAACAGCTTGGAATATTCTAGAAAATGATGTCATGGCTTTAGAAGCTTCTGATAGGCTAATTGACATAATTTGAGTCAATTGGAGGTGTACCTGTGGATGTATTTCAAGGCCTACCTTTAAACTCAGTGCCTCTTTGCTTGACATCATGGGAATATCAAAAGAAATCAGCCAAGACCTCAGAAGAAATTGTAGACCTCCACATGTCAGGTTCATCCTTTGGAGCAATTTCCAAACACCTGAAGGTACCACGTTCATCTGTACAAACAATAGTACGCAAGTATAAACACCATGGGACCACGCAGCCGTCATACCACTCAGGAAGGAGATGCGTTCTGTCTCCTAGAGATGAACAGACTTTGGTGCGAAAAGTAAAAATCAATCCCAGAACAGCAGCAAAGGACCTTGTGGAGATGCTGGAGGAAACAGGTACAAAAGTATCTATATCCACAGTAAAACGAGTCCTATATCGACAGAACCTGAAAGGACGCTCAGCAAGGAAGAAGCCACTGCTTCAAAACCGCCATAAAAAGCCAGACTACGGTTTGTAACTGCACATGGGGACAAAGATTGTACTTTTTGGAGAATTGTTCTCTGGTTTGATGAAACAAAAATATAACTGTTTGGTCATAATGACCATCATTATGTTTGGAGGAAAAAGGGGGGGGCTTGCAAGCCGAAGAACACCATCCCAACCGTGAAGCAGCACCATGTTGTGGGGGTGCTTTGCTGCAGGAGGGACTGGTGCACTTCAAAAGATAGATGGCATCATGAGGACGGAAAATAATGTGGATATATTGAAGCAACAAGACATCAGTCAGGAAGTTGAAGCTTGATCGCAAATGGGTCTTCCAGATGACAAATGGACAAGCATACTTCCAATGTCAAAATGTCTTGAGGACAACAAAGTCGAGGTGTTGGAGTGGCCGTCACAAAGCCCTGAACTCAATCCTATAGAAAATGTGTGGGCAGAACTGAAAAAGCGTGTGCGAGCAAGGAGGCCTACAAACCTGACTCAGTTACACCAGCTCTGTCAGGAGGAATGGGCCAAAATTCACCCAACTTAATGTGGGAAGTTTGTGGAAGGCTACCTGAAACGTTTGACCCAAGTTAAACAATTTAAAGGCAATTATACCAAATACTAATTGAGTTTGTAAACTTCTGACCCACTGGGAAGATGATAAAAGAAATCAAACTGAAATAAATCTCTCTACTATTATTCTGACATTTCACATTCGTAAAATGAAGTGGTGATCCTAACTGACCTAAAACAGGGAATATTTAATAGGATTAAATGTCAGGGATTGTGAAAAACTGAGTTTAAATGTATTTGGCTAAGGTGTATGTAAACTTCTGACTTCAACTGTATATGGAACATGCCAAAACACAGGAATGTATGACAACATATGCTTTACATGCCGTATGATATGATGAGATATGCCAAAACACAGGAATGTATGACAACATATACTTTACATGCCGTATGATATGATGAGATATGCCAAAACACAGGAATGTATGACAACATATGATGAGATATGTCAAATTAAAGGTATAGGTTGTAATTAAAATGGCTTTGTCTCTCAGGGGCCCCAAGGGAAGAAAGGGTTGCAGGGACTACCTGGGAATGATGGACCTACCGTGAGTCCTGCATACACACACACTAACACACTAACACACACTAACGCACAGGGACTACCTGGGAATGATGGACCTACCGTGAGTCCTGCATACACACACACTAACACACACTAACACACTAACACACACACTAACACACTAACACACACTAACACACTAACACACTAACACACACACACACTAACACACTAACACACACTAACACACAGGGACTACCTGGGAATGATGGACCTACTGTGAGTACTGCATACACACACTAACACACTAACACACACACTAACACACACTAACACACTAACACACACACTAACACACTAACACACACTAACACACTAACACACACTAACACACACTAACACACTAACACACACACACACTAACACACTAACACACACTAACACACAGGGGCTACCTGGGAATGATGGACCTACTGTGAGTACTGCATACACACACTAACACACACACACACACGCTAACACACTCGCACGCTAACACACACGCACGCTAACACACACACACGCTAACACACACGCACGCTAACACACACGCACACTAACACACACTAACACACACACAGACACACGCTAACACATAAACTAACACACACACACACGCATATGCTAACACACACGCTAACAAACTCACACACGCTCACACACACACACACACACACACACACACACACACACACACACACACACACACACACACACACACTAACACACATGCTAACACACACACACACACACACTAACATACACACTAACACACACACATATGCTAACACACACGCTAACAAACTCACACATGCTAACACACACACATATTCGCTCTCATCCATATGATCTTGTCCTTGTGTCTACAGGGTCACCCAGGGAGAGAGGGGACTCCAGGAGAGAAGGGACTACCGGTAAGCCTGTGTGTGTGTGTGTGTGTGTGTGTGTGTGTGTGTGTGTGTGTGTGTGTGTGTGTGTGTGTGTGTGTGTGTGTGTGTGTGTGTGATGTTACTGATGTGTCTCTGTGTGTGTGTATAGGGCCCACCAGGAGTCCAGGGGCCTATAGGATATCCAGGATCAAGAGGAGTGAAGGTACATTCTAAATCTGTGTTCCGTTCTGATTCTCTGTCTCTGTGTTTCCGTTCTGTTTGTTCTGATTCTCTGTCTCTGTGTTCCGTTCTGATTCTCTGTCTCTGTGTTCCGTTCTGTTTGTTCTGATTCTCTGTCTCTGTGTTCCGTTCTAATTCTCTGTCTCTGTGTTCCGTTCTGTTTGTTCTGATTCTCTGTCTCTGTGTTCCGTTCTGATTCTCTGTCTCTGTGTTCCGTTCTGATTCTCTGTCTCTGTGTTCCGTTCTGTTTGTTCTGATTCTCTGTCTCTGTGTTCCGTTCTGTTTGTTCTGATTCTCTGTCTCTGTGTTCCGTTCTGTTTGTTCTGATTCTCTGTCTCTGTGTTCCGTTCTGTTTGTTCTGATTCTCTGTCTCTGTGTTCCGTTCTGTTTGTTCTGATTCTCTGTCTCTGGGTTCCATTGTAAGTGTGTATTCTCTGTCTCTGGGTCCCTGTAAGTGTGTATTCTCTGTCTCTGGGTTCCATTGTAAGTGTGTATTCTCTGTCTCTGGGTTCCATTGTAAGTGTGTATTCTCTGTCTCTGGGTTCCATTCTAAGTGTGTATTCTCTGTCTCTGGGTTCCATTCTAAGTGTGTATTCTCTGTCTCTGGGTTCCATTCTAAGTGTGTATTCTCTGTCTCTGGGTTCCATTCTAAGTGTGTATTATCTGTCTCTGGGTTCCATTGTAAGTGTGTATTCTCTGTCTCTGCCACAGGGAGCGGACGGAATTAGAGGAATGAAGGGAAGCAAAGGGGAGAAGGTGAGAGAGACACAGCTCTACCCTGAGTTATCTCTGTTTTACCCAGCTCTACCCTGAGTTATCTCTGTGTTTTACCCAGCTCTACCCTGAGTTATCTCTGTGTTTTACCCAGCTCTACCCTGAGTTATCTCTGTGTTTTACCCAGCTCTACCCTGAGTTATCTCTGTGTTTTACCCAGCTCTACCCTGAGTTATCTCTGTGTTTTACCCAGCTCTACCCTGAGTTATCTCTGTCTTTTACCCAGCTCTACCCTGAGTTATCTCTTTGTTTTACCCAGCTCTACCCTGAGTTATCTCTGTGTTTTACCCAGCTCTACCCTGAGTTATCTCTTTGTTTTACCCAGCTCTACCCTGAGTTATCTCTGTGTTTTACCCAGCTCTACCCTGAGTTATCTCTTTGTTTTACCCAGCTCTACCCTGAGTTATCTCTGTGTTTTACCCAGCTCTATCCTGAGTTATCTCTGTGTTTTACCCAGCTCTACCCTGAGTTATCTCTGTCTTTTATCCAGCTTTACCCTGAGTTATCTCTGTCTTTTACCCATCTCTACCCTGAGTTATCTCTGTGTTTTATCCAGCTTTACCCGGAGTTATCTCTGTTTTATCCAGCTCTACCCTGAGTTATCTCTGTGTTTTACCCAGCTCTACCCTGAGTTATCTCTGTGTTTTACCCAGGTCTACCCCGATTAGCTCTGTGTTTTTTACAAAGCACTACCCAGAGTTATCTCTGTGTTTCTGACCTGTTCCGGGTTGTAGGGTGAGGATGGGTTCCCCGGCTCTAAGGGAGAGATGGGGCTGAAAGGTGACGGGGGTGACAACGGTGTCCCAGGGTCCAGGGGAGAGGATGGTCCTGAAGGACCTAAAGGACAGGCTGGACCCCTGGGGGAGGCTGGAGCCGTGGGCATCGCTGGAGAAAAGGTAGGTGGTACACAGATGGGGTGTGTGTGTGTGGGAGGAAGGGTGTTGGGGGGGGCGTGTTTGAACACGATTTTGAACCACTGTTGTCTGCGCTGTCCCACTGAGCTAAAAAAAAGTTATATGAAGTCAACATTTCCAGAAGACTCAGTCTTATCTGCTTCTACTCTCTCTCTCTCTCTCTCTCTCTCTTCTCCTCCTCCTCTTCTCTCTACTCCTCCTCCTCTCTCTCTCTCTTTCTCTCTCTGTCTCTCTCTCTCTCTCTCTCTCTCTCTCTCTCTCTCTCTCTCTCTCTCTCTCTCTCTCTCTCTCTCTCTCAGGGTAAACTGGGAGTTCCAGGGTTACCGGGGTATCCTGGACAAAAAGGACCGAAGGTGAGAGGAGTTAATATATCAAGTAAACCAATATACATGTCAGTTAACACAGAGAAGGCTAACACATTGTCTGATCGTAGCAGTAACTAACACATTGTCTGATCGTAGCAGTAACTAACACATTGTCTGATCGTAGCAGTAACTAACACATTGTCTGATCGTAGCAGTAACTAACACATTGTCTGATCGTAGCAGTAACTAACACATTGTCTGATCGTAGCAGTAACTAACACATTGTCTGATCGTAGCAGTAACTAACACATTGTCTGATCGTAGCAGTAACTAACACATTGTCTGATCGTAGCAGTAACTAACACATTGTCTGATCGTAGCAGTAACTAACACATTGTCTGATCGTAGCAGTAACTAACACATTGTCTGATCGTAGCAGTAACTAACACATTGTCTGATCGTAGCAGTAATGTTTCTGTGTGTCAATTCCAACAGGGTTCGGATGGTTTTCCTGGATCTATTGGAGTTTTGGGAGAGAAGGGGAAGAGGGTGAGTAGTAGAGGGAGGCTTTATCATAGGGGGTGTTCATACATTCAATCTGGAGTGCCAGAGTGCACTCTGGGCGTTCCTAAATTCAGAGCGACCGTTGTCATGTGGTCCAGACCGTTGTCATGTGGTCCAGGCCGTTGTCATGTGGTCCAGGCCATTGTCATGTGGTCCAGACCGTTGTCATGTGGTCCAGACCGCTGTCATGCGGTCCAGGCCGTTGTCATGCGGTCCAGACCGTTGTCATGTGGTCCAGGCCGTTGTCATGTGGTCCAGACCGTTGTCTTGTGGTCCAGACCGTTGCAGACAGAGCTGGTTAGGCTGTTGTCATGTGGTCCAGACCGTTGTCATGTGGTCCAGACCGTTGTCATGTGGTCCAGACCGTTGTCATGTGGTCCAAAGGTTTACCAACACCGCTCATATTCAACAGGTGTTAAGCGTTTGTAAATTCTTCCGTTATTCTGCGCTCTGGCACACTTAGACGAGATGCTCGGAAATAGGAGTAGATAGCCAGAGTGAATTTACCAGCGCACACATAGATATTCATAACATAGAGATCCCATATGTAATTCTATGCCATACGGGACATGGACACGTCAATATTTATTGTATTTATATTGTGTTTCTATGTAATTGATACACACTTTCATCAAGTCGGTGCTTTAGAAAACACACAAAAAAAGTTTATTGTCAAATACAGTATATTGTCAGGTACAGTATACAGTATATTGTCAGGTACAGTATACAGGATATTGTCAGGTACAGTATATTGTCAGGTACAGTATACAGTATATTGTCAGGTACAGTATACAGTATATTGTCAGGTACAGTATACAGTATATTGTCAGGTACATTATACAGTATATTGTCAGGTACAGTATATTGTCAGGTACAGTATACAGTATATTGTCAGGTACAGTATACAGGATATTGTCATGTACAGTATACAGGATATTGTCATGTACAGTATATTGCCAGGTACAGTATATTGCCAGGTACAGGATATTGTCAGGTACAGTATATTGTCAGGTACAGGATATTGTCATGTAGAGTATATTGTCAGGTACAGTATACAGTATATTGTCAGGTACAGTATACAGGATATTGTCAGGTACAGTATATTGTCAGGTACAGTATATTGTCAGGTACAGTATACAGTATATTGTCAGGTACAGTATACAGTATATTGTCAGGTACAGTATATTGTCAGGTACAGTATACAGGATATTGTCATGTACAGTATATTGTCAGGTACAGTATATTGTCAGGTACAGTATACAGGATATTGTCATGTACAGTATATTGTCAGGTACAGTATATTGTCAGGTACAGGATATTGTCAGGTACATTATACAGTATATTGTCAGGTACAGTATATTGTCAGGTACAGTATACAGTATATTGTCAGGTACAGTATATTGTCATGTACAGTATATTGTCAGGTACAGGATATTGTCAGGTACATTATACAGTATATTGTCAGGTACAGTATATTGTCAGGTACAGTATACAGTATATTGTCAGGTACAGTATATTGTCAGGTACATTATACAGTATATTGTCAGGTACAGTATATTGTCAGGTACAGTATACAGTATATTGTCAGGTACAGTATATTGTCAGGTACAGTATACAGTATATTGTCAGGTACAGTATACAGGATATTGTCAGGTACAGTATACAGGATATTGTCAGGTACAGTATATTGTCAGGTACATTATACAGTATATTGTCAGGTACAGTATATTGTCAGGTACAGTATACAGTATATTGTCAGGTACAGTATATTGTCAGGTACAGTATACAGTATATTGTCAGGTACAGTATACAGTATATTGTCAGGTACAGTATACAGTATATTGTCAGGTACAGTATATTGTCAGGTACAGTATACAGGATATTGTCAGGTACAGGATATTGTCAGGTACAGTATACAGGATATTGTCAGGTACAGTATACAGTATATTGTCAGGTACAGTATATTGTCAGGTACAGTATACAGGATATTGTCAGGTACAGTATATTGTCAGGTACAGTATATTGTCAGGTACAGTATACAGTATATTGTCAGGTACAGTATATTGTCAGGTACAGTATACAGTATATTGTCAGGTACAGGATATTGTCAGGTACAGTATATTGTCAGGTACAGTATACAGGATATTGTCAGGTACTGTATACAGGATATTGTCAGGTACAGGATATTGTCAGGTACAGTATACAGTATATTGTCAGGTACAGTATACAGTATATTGCCAGGTACAGTATATTGTCAGGTACAGTATATTGTCAGGTACAGTATATTGTCAGGTACAGTATACAGTATATTGTCAGGTACAGTATATTGTCAGGTACAGTATATTGTCAGGTACAGTATACAGTATATTGTCAGGTACAGTATACAGGATATTGTCAGGTACAGGATATTGTCAGGTACAGTATACAGTATATTGTCAGGTACAGTATACAGTATATTGCCAGGTACAGTATATTGTCAGGTACAGTATATTGTCAGGTACAGTATACAGTATATTGCCAGGTACAGTATACAGTATATTGTCAGGTACAGTATACAGTATATTGTCAGGTACAGTATACAGTATATTGTCAGGTACAGTATATTGTCAGGTACAGTATACAGTATATTGTCAGGTACAATATACAGTATATTGTCAGGTACAGTATACAGTATATTGTCAGGTACAGGATATTGTCAGGTACAATATACAGTATCTTGTCAAGTACAGTATACAGTATATTGCCAGGTACAGTATATTGCCAGGTACAGTCTGTATGGTGTACCCATGGTAACGGTCTGTCCTGTTTTCTCTTCCACAGGGTCCCGGGGGGGAAGCAGGCAGTGCAGGACAGAGGGGTCCTAACGTGAGTACTGTCTGTGTGTGTACGTGTGTGAGTACTGTCTGTGTGTGTACGTGTGTGTGTGTGTGAATACTGTCTGTGTGTGTACGTGTGTGTGAGTACTGTCTGTGTGTGTACGTGTGTGTGTGTGTGTGTGTGTGTGTGAGTACTGTCTGTGTGTGTACGTGTGTGTGAGTACTGTCTGTGTGTGTACGTGTGTGTGTGTGTGTGTGTGTGAGTACTGTCTGTGTGTGTACGTGTGTGAGTACTGTCTGTGTGTGTACGTGTGTACGTGTGTGTGTGTGTGAGTACTGTCTGTGTGTGTACGTGTGTGAGTACTGTCTGTGTGTGCGTGTGTGTGTGTGTGTGAGTACTGTCTGTGTGTGCGTGTGTGTGAGTACTGTCTTTGTGTGCGTGTGTGTACGTGTGTGAGTACTGCCTGTGTGTGTGTGTGTGTCTGTGTTTGTCTCTGTGTGTTTATCTATGTGTGTGTGTGTGTGTGTGTGTGTATTTGTCTCTGCCTATGCGTGTTTATCTGTGCGTGTAATACTGTTGCTTATCCTGCAGGGGGTGCGTGGGGGCCGGGGTGCCAAGGGACCAACGGGGAAGACAGGGGGAAAGGTCAGAGTTCAATCCATTCTAATCATTATGAGGTCATCATAATCTCTCTATCCAGCAGTAATACAGCATGCATCACAAATGGCACCCTAAAAATGTGTGCACTACACAGAGAATAGAGTGCCTTTGGTAAGGGTACCCTATTCCCTTCATAGTGCACTACTTTTGATTAGTACACTACACAGAGAATAGGATGCCATTTGGAGCATAACCTCAGTCACACTGATTAATATTATTAATATTATAGTATATATAGTATAGTATTATATACGTTAATAGTATATAGTATAGTATTATATACGTTAATAGTATATAGTATAGTATTATATAAGTTAATAGTATATAGTATGGTATTATATAAGTTAATAGTATAATATAGTATTCTATAAGATAATAGTATAGTATACAGCTTAGTAGTCTATAAGTTAATAGTATAGTATATTGTATAGTATTCTATAAGATAATAGTATAGTATACAGCATAGTAGTATATAAGTTAATAGTATAGTATATTGTATAGGATTCTAGAAGTTAATAGTATAGTATATTGTATAGTATTCTATAATTGAATACAGAGCATTCGGTATAGTATATTGTATAGTAGTCTATAAGTTAATAGTATAGTATATTGTATAGTATTCTATAATTGAATACAGAGCATTCGGTATAGTATATTGTATAGTAGTCTATAAGTTAATAGTATAGTATATTGTATAGTATTCTATAATTGAATGCAGAGCATTCGGTATAGTATATTGTATAGTAGTCTATAAGTTAATAGTATAGTATATTGTATAGTATTCTATAATTGAATGCAGAGCATTCGGTATAGTATATTGTATAGTAGTCTATAAGTTAATAGTATAGTATATTGTATAGTATTCTATAATTGAATACAGAGCATTTGGTATAGTATATTGTATAGTAGTCTATAAGTTAATAGTATAGTATATTGTATAGTATTCTATAATTGAATACAGAGCATTCGGTATAGTATATTGTATAGTAGTGTATAAGTTAATAGTATAGTATATTGTATAGTATTCTATAATTGAATACAGAGCATTCGGTATAGTATATTGTATAGTAGTGTATAAGTTAATAGTATAGTATATTGTATAGTATTCTATAATTGAATACAGAGCATTCGGTATAGTATATTGTATAGTAGTGTATAAGTTAATAGTATAGTATATTGTATAGGATTCTATAATTGAATACAGAGCATTCGGAAAGTATTCAGACCCCTTAACCTTTTCCACATTTTGTTAGGTTAGGCCTTATTCTAAAATGGATTAAATGTTTTTTCCCTCCCTCATCAATCTAAACACAATATCTCATAATGACAAAAACAGATTTTTAGACATTTTAGCAAATCCAATTTAAAAAATGAGATCTCTGTACTTTGCTCTGTTCATCTTTCCCTCGATCCTGACTAGTCTCAGTCCCTGTCACTGAAAAACATCCCCACAGCATGATGCTGCCACCACCATGCTTCACCGTAGGGATGGTGCCAGGTTTCCTCCAGATGTCACACTTGGCATTCAGGCCAGAGAGTTCAGTCTTGGTTTCATCAGACCAGAGAATCTTGTTTCTCATGGTCTGAGAGTCTGTAGGTGCCTTTTGGCAAACTCCTAGTGACCTGTCATGTGCCTTTTACTGAGTAGTGGCTTCCGTCTGGCCTCTCTACCATTAGGCCTGATTGGTGGAGTGCTGCAGAGATGGTTGTTCTTCTGGAAGGTTCTCCCATCTCCACAGAGGAACTATAGAGCTCTGTCAGAGTGACCATCGGGTTCTTGGTCACCTCCCCGACCAAGGCCCTTCTCCCCTGATTGCTCAGTTTGGGCAGGCGGTCAGCTCTAGGAAGAGTCTTGGTGGTTCCAAACTTCTTTCATTTAAGAATGATGGAGGCCCCTGTGTTCTTGGGGACCATCGATGCTGCTGAAATGTTTTTTTACCCTTTCCCAGATCTGAGCCTGAGCCAGATCTGAACACAATCCTGTCTCCTTCGACCTCACGGCATTGTTTTTGCTCTGACATGCACTGTCAACTGTGGGACCTTATATAGACAGGTGTGTGCCTTTCTAAATCATGACCAATCAATTAAATTTACCACAAGTGGACTCCTCCAATCAAGAAACATCTCAAGGATGGAAACAGGATGCACCTGAGCTCAATTTTCGAGTCTCATAGCAAAGGGTCTGAATACTTATTTAAATACGTTTATTTTTATATTTTACTTTTATACATTTTGCAAACATTTCTCATAACCTTTATTATGATGGGGCATTGTGATGTCATTATAGGGTATTGTGATGTCATTATAGGGTATTGTGATGTCATTATAGGGTATTGTGATGTCATTATAGGGTATTGTGATGTCATTATAGGGTATCGTGATGTCATTATAGGGTATTGTGATGTCATTATAGGGTATCGTGATGTCATTATAGGGTATTGTGATGTCATTATTGGGTATTATGGGGTGTTTACAGTGCAGATTACTGAGGATTTAAAAAAAAAAAAATCCATTTTTAGGATAAGGCTGTAACGTAACGAAATGTGGACAGAGTCCAGTGGTCTAAATACATTCTGTACATATAGATTTATATTCCCGACTCGGACATTGTACATATAGATTTATATTCCCGACTCGGACATTGTACATATAGATTTATATTCCCGACTCGGACATTGTACATATAGATTTATATTCCCGACTCGGACATTGCTCGTCCTAATATTTCTACATTTCTTGATTCCATTCTTATACTTTTTCGGTTTGCCTGTATTGCTTTGTATTGTTAGATATTACTGTCGGAGCTGGGAACATAAGCATTTCATTACACCCGCAGTAACACTCGCTAAATATGTCTATGCGACCAACACAATTGTATTTGATTAGTCTGTTTTCCGTGCTGTCTGTCACAGGGCTCCTCTGGACATGATGGACCCAATGGACCAACTGGAGACAGGGTAAGGACAGGAACGTCATGCCTCATTGATCGGTTTATTGATTGATTGGTTAATTAGTTGATTGGCTGATTTGTTAATTAGTATATTTGTTGACTGGTTGATTGGTTGATTTGTTAATTGGCTAACTTGCTAATTGCTTAATTGATTGAATTACGTGTTTGATTGGTTGGATAAGTGTTTGATTAATTAACTGATTGACTGTCTGATTGATTCATTTATGTGTTGTCTAGGGGCCTCAAGGGCCACAAGGACGGAACGGGGAATCAGGACCCAAGGGACCGAACGTGAGTGACACACACACACACACACACACACAAAAGAGTACTATTGAGGACACTCAGTTCTGCTGTCATTGTGGTGTAACAGGATGTTGAATTGTGTTACTGTGATGTCCCTTCCTGTGTGTGTGTGTGTGTGTAGGGTCCAGCGGGGAAAGATGGACTTCCGGGTCATCCAGGTCAGAGAGGAGAGCCGGTGAGTAGAGGTTAGAGGTCACAAGAAGTTACCCAAATACACCTATCCATCCACTAATGTCTCTCTCTTCTCTTTCTCTCTCCCTCTCCCTCTCCCTCTCCCTCTCCCTCTCCCTCTCTCTCTCCCTCTCTCTCTCTCTCTCTCTCTCTCTCTCTCTCTCTCCCTCTCTCACTCCCTCTCCCCCACTCTCTCTCTCTCTCTCTCTCTCTCCCTCTCCCTCTCCATCTCCTCTCTCTCTCTCTCTCTCTCTCTCTCTCCAGGGTTTCCAAGGAAAGACGGGACCCCCAGGTCCAGGAGGTGTTGTGGGGCCACAGGTGAGTCTGATTGGTTGCTATGTGTGTTCTCTCTAATCTGATTGGTCTGTTTGTGTTCTCGCTAACCTGATTGGTTGCTGCAGGGTAAATCAGGTGAGACCGGGTCGTTGGGAGACAGAGGTCACCCCGGGTCACCTGGCGTACCGGGAGAGCAGGGCTTACCTGGCGCCGCCGGGAAGGAGGGAGCTAAGGTGATTCTTCGTCATCATCATCATCATCATCATTATTATGAATCATCATTGTTTTCACCCCGATAATCACCATTACCAGTCATTACAAAAATCATCTTCATTGATTGGTAAGTTCAATTGACCTCATGAGCGTTCCACCAATCAGAGCTGTTGTTGTTGTTGTTTCCAGGGGGACCCGGGCACAGGAGGGACTTCTGGGAAAGCTGGTCCTCCAGGACTTAGGGGCTTCAGAGGCAGCAGAGGGGCCGCCGGGGGCATGGTAACACACATACACACAGACACAGACAGACACAGAGACAGACACAGAGACAGACACAGAGACAGACACAGAGAGACACAGACACTGATACAGACAGACAGACAGACAGACAGACAGACAGACAGACAGACAGACAGACAGACAGACAGACAGACAGACAGACAGACAGACAGACAGACAGACAGACAGACAGACAGACAGACAGACACACAAACAGACACAGAGACAGACACAGAGACAGACACAGAGACAGACACAGAGACAGACACAGAGACAGACACAGAGACAGACACAGAGACAGACACAGAGACAGACACAGAGACAGACACAGAGACAGACAGACAGACAGACAGACAGACAGACAGACAGACAGACAGACAGACAGACAGACACAGAGACAGACACAGACACAGATACACAGACACAGAGACAGACACAGACACACAAACAGACACAGACAAACAGACACAGACACAGACACAGGCACACAAACAGACACCGACACAGACACAGACACAGACACCGACACAGACACAGACACAGACACACACACAGAGACAGACACAGAGACTGACACAGACACAGGGACCGACACAGACACAGATACAGATCCTGTGATGGTGTGACAGCAGTGTGTTCTCCCCAGGGTCCTGCTGGTCTGAAAGGAGGTGAAGGACCAGTCGGAGCAGCAGGAGCTATAGTGAGTCCTCTCTCCTCTCCTTCTACATCTGTCCTCTCTCTCTATTCCTCACTTCCTCTCTCTCCATCTGCCAACACAGACCCCAGACAGACACTTCCTCTCTCTCAATCTGCCAACACAGACCCCAGACAGACACTTCCTCTCTCTCCATCTGCCAACACAGACACTTCCTCTCTCTCAATCTGCCAACACAGACCCCAGACAGACACTTCCTCTCTCTCCATCTGCCAACACAGACCCCAGACAGACACTTCCTCTCTCTCAATCTGCCAACACAGACCCCAGACAGACACTTCCTCTCTCCATCTGCCAACACAGACCCCAGACAGACACTTCCTCTCTCTCAATCTGCCAAAAAAGACCCCAGACAGACACTTCCTCTCTCTCAATCTGCCAACACAGACCCCAGACAGACACTTCCTCTCTCTCCATCTGCCAACACAGACCCCAGACAGACACTTCCTCTCTCTCAATCTGCCAACACAGACCCCAGACAGACACTTCCTCTCTCAATCTGCCAACACAGACCCCAGACAGGCAGTGTGAAGATGTATAATTCACATATGTATATCCCCTCCCTCCCTCTCTCTCTCTGCAGGGGGCCGGTGGTGAGAGGGGTCCCCCAGGGTCAGCCGGTGCCATTGGTCAGCCTGGGAGGGCAGGGGCTGTGGGTGGACCTGGACCAATGGGAGAGAAGGGGGAACCGGTAGGTACTGTAAAGGTGTTCCATATTCTGGGTTCTACATTCCATATTGTGAGATCTGAGTTCCATATTCTGAGTTCTACATTCCATATTGTGAGTTCTGAGTTCCATATTCTGAGTTCTACATTCCATATTGTGAGTTCTGAGTTCCATATTGTGAGTTCTGAGTTCTGTGTTCTGAGTCCCTATAGTTCCAGAGTTGTGTGTAGGTAATGAAACTGTCTGTCTGTGTGTTGTGTTGTCCCAGGGAGGGGCGGGTCCCATTGGACCATCAGGACAGGATGGAGACCAGGGACCTCTAGGACTACCTGGAGCTGCAGGCCCTGCAGGACCCCCAGGAGAGGATGGGGATAAGGTAACATGGCCTGTCCCTGTGTGTGTTGTTGTTGTTGTTGTTGTGTGTATCTGAAGGCGTTTATTGTGTGTGTGTGTGTAGGGAGAGACTGGAGGACCAGGGCAGAAGGGCAGCAAAGGAGACAAAGGAGAATCAGTGAGTCTACTGAGATAATTACTACACCAAATCTACACCAATATTACACTAATACAGTACTACACCAATACTACCCTAATACTACACCAGTACGAAACCAATACCACCCTAATACTACTCTGATATTATACTAATACAGTACTACCCTAATACTACCCTGTTATTATACTAATGCCAAACCAATACTACTACCAATACTACACTAATACTGCCACAAGACTACCCGGAGACTACACTAATACTGCACCAATACTAAGCTAATACTACACTAATACTGCCACAAGACTACACTAATACTGCCACAAAACTACACTAATACTGCCACAAGACTACACTAATACTGCCACAAGACTACACTAATACTGCCACAAGACTACCCAGAGACTACACTAATACTGCCACAAGACTACACCAATACTGCACCAATACTGCACCAATACTAAGCTAATACTACAGTAATACCAAATATTTAACCATTTAGTCTCGTGAACCTTGTTATAGCCTGTCATCTCCCCAGTAACTAAGTAACACTGTCTGTGTCTCTTTAGGGCCCCTCAGGACCAACCGGTGGCCAGGGGCCGATGGGGCAGTCAGGAGTTCCTGTGAGTCTGTTCTACATCCACATACCTGTAATGTTTCTCTCGTCTAAAGGATTCATTTTAAGAATGAAAGTAACCCTCTCCCTCTCCTCCCCTTTCCCTCCCCTTCTCCCCCTCTGCCCCTCCTCCCCCCTCTGCCCCTCCTACCCCCTCCTCTCTCCCAGGGTGTGGATGGGGAGTCAGGTCCCAGGGGCCAGCAGGGAATGTACGGGGCCAAGGGTGATGAGGGTCTCCGGGGCTTCAAGGGCTCCAAAGGACCCATCGGACTACAGGTGAGACACACACACACACACACACACGAACAAACACACACACACACACACACACACACGCACACACACACACACACACACACACACGCACACACACACACACACACACACGAACAAACACACACACACACACACACGCACACACACACACACACACACAAACACACACACACACACAAACACACACACACACAAACACACACACACACACGCACACACACACACACACACACACACACACACACACACACACACGAACACACACGTATTGCTGCCGTCATGGTAATTGACTGCAGTAATTGCCATCCTGACAGCTTTCGTGTGTCAATCAACTGTTTATATACAATTCTAAACGTGAGGTTGTGTGTTCCCTAGGGGATGCCTGGTCTACCGGGGGAGAAGGGGGGAGAGCGGACACATCGGCTTGATGGTGAGGGTCACATCCTGTCTTTATGACACTGTTTCCTGTCAGCCTACTGACTCAGATACAGAAACTATATAGAATGGTTTGGAACTAGATAGGTGGATGGAGACTGATTGGTGATTGTGACATCATTAATTCACATAATGAAGCTAGATCTATTAATGATCTATTGACTGATCACTATACTGACTTGATGGTCTATTGGTTGATTACTATACTGACTTGATGGTCTATTGACTGATCACTATACTGACTTGATGGTCTATTGATTGATTACTATACTGACTTGATGGTCTATTGATTGATTACTATACTGACTTGATGGTCTATTGGTTGATTACTATACTGACTTGATGGTCTATTGATTGATTACTATACTGACTTGATGGTCTGTTGATTGATTACTATACTGACTTGATGGTCTGTTGATTGATTACTATACTGACTTGATGGTCTGTTGATTGATTACTATACTGACTTGATGGTCTGTTGATTGATTACTATACTGACTTGATGGTCTGTTGATTGATTACTATACTGACTTGATGGTCTGTTGATTGATTACTATACTGACTTGATGGTCTGTTGATTGATTACTATACTGACTTGATGGTCTGTTGATTGATTACTATACTGACTTGATGATCTGTTGATTGATTACTATACTGACTGTCTTTTCCTATCAGGGTCGTCCAGGTCAGTTTGGTCCCAGGGGTCCACAAGGGCCTAGTGGGGGACAGGTGAGTACACAAACACACACACACACACACACACACACACACACACACACACACACACACACACACACGCGCGCGCACCAGCGAGTTCACACATGCACACACACACACTTGAGTTTACACAAACACACACACACACACACACACACAGACACACACATGCACACCCTAACCTGTCCTCTGTGTGTTGTGCAGGGTGCTCTGGGCAGACCAGGTGGGGCTGGACAACCAGGGGTAAATGGAGAGAAGGTGAGCAGAGAGACACTACAGTGGTGTTCACTGGGATATTATGTGTCTGTGGAAGAGAGGGGCTCATGTCATCTATCTCTCTCTTTCTCTCTCTCTCTCTCTCTCTCTCTCTCTCTCCTCTCTCTCTCTCTCTCTGTCTCTCTCTATTTCTCTTTCTCTCTCTCTCTCTCTCTCTGTCTCTCTCTATTTCTCTTTCTCTCTCTCTCTCTCTCTCTTTCTCTCTCTCTCTCTCTCTCTCTTTCTCTCTCTCACTCTCCTCTCTCTCTCTTTCCTCTCTCTCTTCTTTCTATCTCTCCCTCTCACTCTCTCTCTTTCGTTCTCTCTTTCTCTCTCTGTCTTTCTCTCTCTGTCTTTCGCTCTCTCTTTCTTTCTGTCTATCTCTCTCCCTCTACTCTCTCTCTCTTTCGTTATCTCTCTCTTTCGTTATCTCTCTCTCTCTCTCTCTCTCTCTCTCTCTCTCTCTCTCTCTCTCTCCTCTCTCTCTCTCTCTCTCAGGGGGAGGATGGAGAATCGGGAGACCCAGGATCCGTTGGTGTATCAGGAGGCAACGTAAGTCTGGAATACAATAATACTATACTATAATTCTGCCATCAGACACACATAACTGCACCACATATCACACTTTCACAAAAGTCATGAAGACGTGGCTAAAGGTCAGTCAGATTTGTGAACATAATCCTGGCTGCGTATTGGCAAGCTTTCCATGTTGGTCTGTAGCTGTGAGGGTGTGAATCACTCTGTCCCCCCCTCTCTCTGTCCCCCACCCTCTCTCTGTCCCCCCACCCACTCTCTGTCCCCCACCCGTCTCTATATCCCCCCTCTCTCTGCCCCCCCCCCCTTCTCCACCCCCAGGGGGATATAGGTGACCAGGGGGAGAAGGGAGACTCAGGTCTCTCTGGAGCAGCAGGGCCCCCCAAGGAGCCAGAGGCCCCCAGGAGAGGAATGGGTCCAAGGGAAACTCTGTGAGGTTACATATGAACACTGTACATTCTCACATGATACACACTCACCCTTTCATAATAATCCTTTCTGTCCTTTTCTCCCCCCCCCCCCCCCCCCCCCCCCCCCCCCCCCCCCCCCCCTCTCGGCCTCAAGGGTCCGATTGGTTTCCCAGGAGACTCAGACAGCCAGGGGAGGCAGGACCCAACGTGAGTGTTCCTTCTCCTCCCCCTGTTCCCCCGCTACTGAAATACCACCTCTATTACAGGGGCAAGTTAAGTCTCTCTCTCTCTCTCTCTCTCCCTTCTCCCTCTCTCTCTCAATCTCTCTCTCTCTCTCTCTCTCTCTCTCTCTCTCTCTCTCTCTCTCTCTCTTCTCTCTCTCTCTCTCTCTCTCCCTCCCCTCTCTTCTCTCTCTCTCTCTCTCTCTCTCTCTCTCTCTCTCTCTCTCTTCTCTCTCTCTCCCTCTCTCCCTCTCTCTCTCTCTCTCTCTCTCTCTCTCTCTCCCCCCCCCCCCTCCTCTCTCGGTCTGCTCTCCCTGTCTACAGGGGGAGGATGGAGGTCCTGGATCCAAGGGAGATGGTGGAGATCCAGGGAAATCAGTGAGTGTTTCATATTTCTGGTATATCATCTGTATAAGTGTATATGTGCGGGTTCAGACAGTGTTCCAACCCACACAGATCCATTAAATCAGTTCCATCTGGTGAGGCCAACCACTCCCAGAGAGATGGAGTTTGTTGGGAGTCTCCTGGCATCTGTCTGTCTCGTTGTTCAGACATTTCAGGTGTTTTCTACAACCTGTTTTCATTGTTGTTTTCTGTAGGGTCCACCAGGAGCATCAGGGGAACCCGGGCCCTCAGGACCACCAGGACGCAGGGTGATGAGAGAGAGATAGAGAGAGAGAGAGGGGGGGGAGAGAGAGAGAGAGAGAGAGGAGAGAGAGAGAGAGAGAGACTGTGTTAGTTAGTTCATATGTAATTGTCAATATCTAAAATATTCCTCTATTCCCTGTAGGGTCACCTGGGTAAAGAAGGGAAGCAGGGGAAGCGGGGGATGAAAGGAGGGAAGGGATCTCCAGGGTTGGAGGGTCTCCTGGGGAAGACAGGACCGGTGGGAGCCCAGGGACATTCTGGTAAACCGGTCCTAGTTGGTCTCAGAGGGATCCATGGCCAGCGGGTGAGCACACACACACACACACCCTGACCCCTGACCTGTCAACTCATGACCACACAACCTCATATGCCAGATGTACTATACTGAGGATGTAAAACTGATCAACTTCATCAATGACAATTAATGTCTGTCTGTCTGTCTGTCTGTCTGTCTGTCTGTCTGTCTGTCTGTCTGTCTGTCTGTCTGTCTGTCTGTCTGTCTGTCTGTCTGTCTGTCTGTCTCTCTCTCTCTCTCTCTCTCTCTCTCTCTCTCCCTACCCCTGCTTTCTCTCCTTATCTCTCTCTCTCTTCTTCTCTCTCTCTAACCTCTCTCTCTCTCTCTCCCCCTTCTCTCTCTCCCTCTCGTTCTCTTCTTCTCTCTCCCTCCCCGTCTCTCTCTCTCTCTCTCAGGGGGAACAAGGTTTAAATGGACCACCAGGCGTAACAGGACCACCAGGACCCATGGTAAAACAGTCTACACCTTTATCATCCATCTCTCCATCCTTCCATCCCACTCCATCCACTGTCCCTTTATCCTCAGTCTACACCTTTATCATCCATCTCTCCATCCTTCCATCCCACTCCATCCACTGTCCCTTTCTCCACAGTCCTACAGCCCTATCTCAGTCACTACTATAGACCCATACATCCTGTATCAGTCTACAGCCCTATCTCAGTCACTACTATAGACCCATACATCCTGTATCAGTCTACAGCCCTATCTCAGTCACCACTATAGACCCATACATCCTGTATCGGTCTACAGCCCTATCTCAGTCACTACTATAGACCCATACATCCTGTATCAGTCTACAGCCCTATCTCAGTCACTACTATAGACCCATACATCCTGTATCAGTCTACAGCCCTATCTCAGTCACTACTATAGACCCATACATCCTGTATCAGTCTACAGCCCTATCTCAGTCACTACTATAGACCCATACATCCTGTATCAGTCTACAGCCCTATCTCAGTCACCACTATAGACCCATACATCCTGTATCAGTCTACAGCCCTATCTCAGTCACTACTATAGACCCATACATCCTGTATCAGTCTACAGCCCTATCTCAGTCACTACTATAGACCCATACATCCTGTATCGGTCTACAGCCCTATCTCAGTCACCACTATAGACCCATACATCCTGTATCGGTCTACAGCCCTATCTCAGTCACCACTATAGACCCATACATCCTGTATCGGTCTACAGCCCTATCTCAGTCACTACTATAGACCCATACATCCTGTATCAGTCTACAGCCCTATCTCAGTCACTACTATAGACCCATACATCCTGTATCAGTCTACAGCCCTATCTCAGTCACTACTATAGACCCATACATCCTGTATCAGTCTACAGCCCTATCTCAGTCACTACTATAGACCCATACATCCTGTATCAGTCTACAGCCCTATCTCAGTCACTACTATAGACCCATACATCCTGTATCAGTCTACAGCCCTATCTCAGTCACCACTAGACCCATACATCCTGTATCAGTCTACAGCCCTATCTCAGTCACTACTATAGACCCATACATCCTGTATCAGTCTACAGCCCTATCTCAGTCACCACTATAGACCCATACATCCTGTATCGGTCTACAGCCCTATCTCAGTCACTACTATAGACCCATACATCCTGTATCAGTCTACAGCCCTATCTCAGTCACTACTATAGACCCATACATCCTGTATCAGTCTACAGCCCTATCTCAGTCACTACTATAGACCCATACATCCTGTATCAGTCTACAGCCCTATCTCAGTCACCACTATAGACCCATACATCCTGTATCAGTCTACAGCCCTATCTCAGTCACCACTATAGACCCATACATCCTGTATCAGTCTACAGCCCTATCTCAGTCACTACTATAGACCCATACATCCTGTATCAGTCTACAGCCCTATCTCAGTCACTACTATAGACCCATACATCCTGTATCGGTCTACAGCCCTATCTCAGTCACTACTATAGACCCATACATCCTGTATCGGTCTACAGCCCTATCTCAGTCACTACTATAGATCCATACATCCTGTATCGGTCTACAGCCCTATCTCAGTCACTACTATAGACCCATACATCCTGTATCGGTCTACAGCCCTATCTCAGTCACTACTATAGACCCATACATCCTGTATCAGTCTACAGCCCTATCTCAGTCACTACTATAGACCTATACATCCTGTATCGGTCTACAGCCCTATCTCAGTCACTACTATAGACCCATACATCCTGTATCAGTCTACAGCCCTATCTCAGTCACTACTATAGACCCATACATCCTGTATCAGTCTACAGCCCTATCTCAGTCACTACTATAGACCCATACGTCCTGTATCAGTCTACAGCCCTATCTCAGTCACTACTATAGACCCATACATCCTGTATCAGTCTACAGCCCTATCTCAGTCACTACTATAGACCCATACATCCTGTATCAGTCTACAGCCCTATCTCAGTCACCACTATAGACCCATACATCCTGTATCAGTCTACAGCCCTATCTCAGTCACCACTATAGACCCATACATCCTGTATCAGTCTACAGCCCTATCTCAGTCACTACTATAGACCCATACATCCTGTATCAGTCTACAGCCCTATCTCAGTCACTACTATAGACCCATAGACCCTACTATAGACCCATACATCCTGTATCAGTCTACAGCCCTATCTCAGTCACTACATAACTATCTACAAACACAAGTTATTGTTTACTAAGTTTACTAAGGTTGGTTTACTTAGGCTTATTCACTAAGGCTAGTTTACCAAGGCTAGTTTACTAAGGCTGGTTTACTAAGGCTAGTTTACTAAGGCTCGTTTACTAAGGCTAGTTTACTAAGGCTGGTTTACTAAGGCTAGTTTACTAAGGATAGTTTACCAAGGCTAGTTTACTAAGGCTTGTTTACTAAGGATAATTTACTATGGCTAGTTTACTAAGGATAATTTACATGGCTGGTTTACTAAGGCTAGTTTACTAAGGCTAGTTTACTAAGGCTGGTTTACTAAGGCTAGTTTACTAAGGCTAGTTTACTAAGGCTCGTTTACTAAGGATAATTTACTATGGCTAGTTTACTAAGGATAATTTACATGGCTGGTTTACTAAGGCTAGTGTACTCAGGCTAGTTTACTAAGGCTAGTTTACTAAGGCTCGTTTACTAAGGCTAGTTTACTAAGGATAGTTTACTAAGGATAGTTTACCAAGGCTAGTTTACTAAGGCTCGTTTACTAAGGCTAGTTTACAAAGGCTAGTGTACTCAGGCTAGTTTACTAAGGCTGGTTTACTAAGGCTAGTTTACTAAGGCTGGTTTACTAAGGCTAGTTTACTAAGGCTAGTTTACTAAGGCTAGTTTACTAAGGATAGTTTACCAAGGCTAGTTTACCAAGGCTAGTTTACTAAGGCTCGTTTACTAAGGATAATTTACTATGGCTAGTTTACTAAGGATAATTTACATGGCTGGTTTACTAAGGCTAGTTTACTAAGGCTAGTTTACTAAGGCTGGTTTACTAAGGCTAGTTTACTAAGGCTAGTTTACTAAGGCTCGTTTACTAAGGATAATTTACTATGGCTAGTTTACTAAGGATAATTTACATGGCTGGTTTACTAAGGCTAGTGTACTCAGGCTAGTTTACTAAGGCTAGTTTACTAAGGCTAGTTTACTAAGGCTAGTGTACTCAGGCTAGTTTACTAAGGCTGGTTTACTAAGGCTAGTTTACTGAGGCTCGTTTACTAAGGCTCGTTTAATAAGGATAATTTACATGGATGGTTTACTAAGGCTAGTTTACTAAGGCTAGTTCACTAAGGCTGGTTTACTAAGGCTAGTGTACTCAGGCTAGTTTACTAAGGCTAGTGTACTCAGGCTAGTTCACTAAGGCTGGTTTACTAAGGCTAGTTTACTAAGGCTCGTTTACTAAGGCTGATTTACTATGGCTAGTTTACTAAGGATAATTTACATGGCTGGTTTACTAAGGCTAGTTTACTAAGGCTAGTTTACTAAGTCTGTGTCCCAAATTGCCCTAGATCTATGTACCCTGATCTAAAGTAATGCACTATATAGGGAATAGGAAGACCTATGTTCCCTGGTCTAAAGTAGTGTTCCCTGGTCTAAAGTAGTGCAGTATATAGGGAATAGGAAGACCTATGTCCCATTTGGGACGGACACCTATGTGACCTTGGAACCCTACGTGACCTTGGAACTCTACTCTGACCTCTAGTTTGAGCTCTAGCTTGACCTCTTGTCACCTTTGCCCTCTGTCCTCTTTCCCACAGGGTCCTCCAGGACTACCGGGGTTGAAGGGAGATCCAGGCAGGAAGGGAGACAAGGTGACAACACACACACACAGACCCCCCCCCCCCCCCAGTGCTAACTAAGTGTGTGCTACAGTGAGGGAAAACAATATTTGATCCCCTGCTGATTTTGTACGTTTGCCCACTGACAAAGAAATGATCCGTCTATAATTTTAATGGTAGGTTTATTTGAACAGTGAGAGACAGAATAACAACAAAAAAATCCAGAAAAACGCATGTCAAAAATGTTATAAATTGAGTATTTGACCCCCTCTCAATCAGAAAGATTTCTGGCTCCCAGGTGTCTTTTATACAGGTAACAAGCTGAGTTTATGAGCACACTCTTAAAGGGAGTCCTCCTAATCTCAGTTTGTTACCTGTATAAAAGACACCTGTCCACAGAAGCAATCAATCAATCAGATTTCAAACTCTCCCCCATGGCCAAGACCAAAGAGCTCTCCAAGGATGTCAGGGACAAGATTGTCGACCTACATAAGGCTGGAATGGGTTACAAGACCATCGCCAAGCAGCTTGGTGAGAAGGTGACAACAGTTGGTGCGATTATTCGCAAATGGAAGAAACACAAAAGAACTGTCAATCTCCCTCGGCCTGGGGCTCCATGCAAGATCTCACCTCGTGGAGTTGCAATGATCATGAGGAATCAGCCCAGAACTACACTGGAGGATCTTGTCAATGATCTTAAGGCAGCTGGGATCATAGTCACCAAGAAAATAATTGGTATCACATTACGCCTTGAAGGACTGAAATCCTGCACCGCCCGCAAGGTCCCCCTGCTCAAGAAAGCACATACACATGCCCATCTGAAGTTTGCCAATAAACATCTGAATGATTCAGAGGACAACTGGGTGAAAGTGTTGTGGTCAGATGAGACCAAAATGGAGCTCTTTGGCATCAACTCAACTCGGAGGAGGAATGCTGCCTTTGACCCCAAGAACACCATCCCCACCGTCAAACATGGAGGTGGAAACATTATGCCTTATGGGTGTTTTTCTGCTAAGGGGACAGGACAACTTCACCGCATCAAAGGGCCGATGGACAGGGCCATGTACCATCAAATCTTGGGTGAGAACCTCCTTCCCTCAGCCAGGGCATTGAAAATGGGTCGTGGATGGGTATTCCAGCATGACAATGACCCAAAACACACAGCCAAGGTAACAAAGGAGTGGCTCAAGAAGAAGCACATTAAGGTCCTGGAGTGGCCCTAGCCAGTCTCCAGACCTGAAGGTTCGAGTTGCCAAACATCAGCCTCAACCTTAATGACTTGGAGAAGATCTGCAAAGAGGAGTGGGACAAAATCCCTCCTGAGATGTGTGCAAACCTGGTGGCCAACTACAAGAAACGTCTGACCTCTGTGATTGCCAACAAGGGTTTTTCCACCAAGTACTAAGTCATGTTTTGCAGAGGGGTCAAATATTTATTCCCCTCATTAAAATGCAAATAAATGTACAACATTTTTGACATGTGTTTTTCTGAATTTTTTTGTTATTTTGTTATTCTGTCTCTCACTGTTCAAATAAACCTCACATTAAAATGATAGACTAATCATTTATTTGTCAGTGGGCAGACGTACAAAACCAGAAATACTTTTTTCCCTCACTGTATGTGTGTGTAGGGTCATCACACATAACCCCCTCCCCCCAGTGCTATCTAAGTGTGTGTTATGTGTGTAGGGTCATCACAGTGCTATCTAAGTGTGCGTTATGTGTGTAGGGTCATCACAGTGCTATCTAAGTGTGTGTTATGTGTGTAGGGTCATCACAGTGCTATCTAAGTGTGTGTTATGTGTGTAGGGTCATCACAGTGCTATCTAAGTGTGTGTTATGTGTGTAGGGTCATCACAGTGCTATCTAAGTGTGTGTTATGTGTGTAGGGTCATCACAGTGCTATCTAAGTGTGTGTTATGTGTGTAGGGTCATCACAGTGCTATCTAAGTGTGTGTTATGTGTGTAGGGTCATGGAGGTCTGATTGGGCTGATTGGCCCTCCAGGAGAGTTTGGAGAGAAGGGAGACAGAGGATTTCCAGGGAACCAGGGTCTACTGGGACCCAAAGGAGACGAGGTGACACACACACACACACACACACACGTCAATCCAAGGCTCTTGGTCTGATACATACTGCCCTTTCAACTAAATCCTGGACCGTGTCTCGCAAAGTTACTTATGGTGGTTGCAAACCACCTGCATCACACACACGTACATGTTGTTGCATTGACGGTGTGTTTGTTGTTTCAGGGTCTGGTTGGTCTAGCAGGTCCTAATGGTCCTCCAGGTCTACCTGGTCTCTCTGTGAGTATCACTATCTATTTCTATTACTATTACTATTAGTTACTATTATTATTACTGTTATTATTACATACTATCACTATTACAATTAGTTACTATTATTATTACTATACTATTACTATTACATTAATATTATTATTACTATTAGTTACTATTATTATTACTGTTATTATTACATACTATCACTATTACTATTAGTTACTATTATTATTACTATACTATTACTATTACATTAATATTATTATTACTATTAGTTACTATTATTATTACTGTTATTATTACATACTATCACTATTACAATTAGTTACTATTATTATTACTATACTATTACTATTACATTAATATTATTATTACTATTAGTTACTATTATTATTACTATACTATTACTATTACAATTACTACTATAGACCCATACATCCTCTCTCTCTCTCTCTCTCTCTCTCTCTCTCTCTCTCTCTCTCTTTCTTTCTCTTTCTCTCTCTCTCTGTCTCTGTCTCTGTCTCTCTTTCTCTTTGTCTCTCTTTCTCTCTCTTTCTCTCTCTTTCTCTCTCTCTCTTTCTCTTTCTCTCTCTGTCTCTGTCTCTCTTTCTCTTTGTCTCTCTTTCTCTCTCTCTCTCTCTCTCTCTCTCTTTCTCTTTCTCTCTCTGTCTCTGTCTCTCTCTTTCTTTCTCTTTCTCTCTTTCTCTCTCTCTCTCTCTTTCTCTCTCTCTCTCTATCTCTGTCTCTGTCTCTGTCTCTCTCTCTCTCTCTCTGTCTTTCTCTTTGTCTCTCTCTCTCTCTCTCTCTCTCTCTCTCTCTCTCTCTCTCTCTCTCTCTCTCTCTCTCTCTCTCTCTCTATTCAATTCAAATCAATTTGCTTTATTGGCATGACATAGCAATATAAACTATTGCCAAAGCTTGCTTTGGATATTTACAATATGAAAATAATAAGAACAACATTGTCAACAGTAACAACAATAACCAAGGGTCCAAATAACCATACATTGAACGATAACAATTAGCATACAGTAGAGGACATGTGCAGGTTGATTGGTCTGTCAGACTCTGTCCCTTATCTTATGGCAGGCAGCAATGTAGTGCGCTGCCAACCCACAGATCTCTGCGTCCTCCCCCAACAGGATGGCTAGCCTACGAAATAAGGTTGTCAAATTTGGGGAAATGACACTTTAATTGTTTTATATTTTTGACATTTTGTCAGGAAATGCAGCTCCATCTCAGTTCTGCTGTTTTTCCTGTGTCTATCCCTTCTCAATGGCAAGGCTGTGCTCACTGAGCCTGTACTTTGTCAAGGTTTCTAAGGTTTTGATCAAGTGAGCCATTGTCAATTAATTTGCTTTCTCCTCTCTCCTCTCTTTCTCTCTCTCTCTCTCTTAGGGTAGAGTAGGACAGAAGGGTTTCTAAAGGGAATCAGGGTCCCATTGGTGCTAATCGGAGATACAGGTCCTGCTGGCCCTCCTGGACCTCCTGTGAGTTCCACCAAGTACATCTGCTTAGAACCTTAGAACTTCATCTAGAACCTCCACATAAAAACCATAGAGCCCACACCAAGAACCAACTGCATAGAACCTCCACAAATAACCTCCAAATAGAACCTTAGAACATCACCTAGAACCTTCACATAGAACCTCCATCAGAACCTCAGAAGATCACATGAAACCTTTACACTAGAACCTTAGAACCTCATTTATAAATGCCTCTCCTCCTCTCAGGGTCTCCCTGCGGTGGGTCTTCAGTCTCTCCCGGTTGCAGGAGGAGAGAAGGAGGAGGAGCACATTTCCTGTGACGGGGGCCGCTCTGGAAGAGAGGAAGAGCAAGAGGGGATGGAGGGAAGGGAGGAGGGGGAGGAGGAGAGGATGCAGGCAGAACCAGGCAGGGCAGGAGGAGGAGAAAGAGATGGAGGAGGTGTTTTGCTTCTCTCTCTCTATGAGGACGGAGGGGTAGAGGGTCTGAGGACCCCCCTGGGGACCTACCATGTATCCAGCCCGAACCTGCAAGGAGCTACAGCTGTTGTTCCCAAAGTACACTGATGGTACATACCAATCTATCACTCATCTATCTATCTATCTATCTATCTATCTATCTATCTATCTATCTATCTATCTATCTATCTATCTATCTATCTATCTATCTATCTATCTATCTATCTATCTATCTATCTATCTATCTATCTATCTATCTATCTATCTATCTATACATCTATCTATCTATCTATACATCTATACATCTATCTATCTATCTATACATCTATCTATCTATACATCTATACATCTATCTATCTATACATCTATCTATCTATACATCTATCTATCTATACATCTATCTATCTATACATCTATCTATCTATACATCTATCTATACATCTATACATCAATCTATACATCTATACATCTATCTCTCTATCTATCGCGATCTCTATATCAATCTATACATCTATCTCTCTGTCTATCACCAGAGTTCACTGATGGTACCTACTCTCAGTGTATCTACCTCTGTCTGTCACTACATCAACAATGTACAACCTATATAATCAAATTATCAACAGAGCTTTACACGCCATCTCTCTTTCCCACCTCTCTCCACCCCAAATCTACCCCCGCGTAGGTGAGTACTGGATAGACCCTAACCAGGGTTGCCATAGAGACTCCTTCAAGGTGTTCTGTAACTTCACGGCCGATGAGAGACATGTCTGTACCCTGACATGAAGTCCCAGTCGGTGAGTCCACACGATCACTCTCCTCTCTTCCATGTGAGCGAGGGACAAATCACTACAGGTAGAGCTGGGTTCAGTATAGTGAGAAGTGATGAATGTACTGTAATGACTGACGTGTCTTCTACAGGTGAAGCTGAGTTCCTGGAAAGGAGAGAAACCTGGTACCTGGTACAGCCAGTTCAGGAAAGGAAAGCAGGTACGCTGTGTGTGTGTGTTTCTTGTGATCCTGCCTCTCTCTATGATATATCCCTTTTTCATACTCAATCCCCCCTCCATCCCTCTCCTCCCTCCCTCTCCTCCCTCCCTCCCTCCCTCCCTCCTCCCTCCTCCCTCCCTCCCTCCCTCCCTCCTCCCTCCCCCTCCCCTCCCTCCCTCCCCTCCATCCCTCTCCTCCCTCCCTCCCCCTCCTCCCTCCCTCCCTCCCTCCCCTCCCTCCCTCCCTCCCTCCCTCCCTCCCTCCCTCCCTCCCTCCCTCCCTCCCTCCCTCCCTCCCTCTCCTCCCTCCCTCCCTCCCTCCCTCCCTCCCTCCCTCCCTCCCTCTCCCTCCCTCCCCTCCCTCCCTCCCCCCTCCCTCCCTGCCCCCCCTCCCTCTCCTCCCTCCCTCCCTCCCTCCCTCTCCAGTTCTCCTATTCCGATTCAGATGGCAGTCCGGTCCATGTAGTCCAGTTGGTGTTTCTTAAGCTGTTGAGTGCTTCATCCAGACAGACGTTCACCCTACCACTGTCAGAACTCAGCCGCCTGGCTCCATACCGCCACCTTCAGCCACCAGCATGCGCTGCGCTTCAGAGGGAGCAGTGGAGAGGAGCTCACGCACCAGGACACACCACTACATCACAGCACTGCACGACGGCTGCCAGGTAACAGACACACTGCTGCCAGGTAACAGACACACTGCTGCCAGGTAACAGACACACTACATCACAGCACTGCACGACGGCTGCCAGGTAAAAAACACTGTTACCAAACGAAACAATCTTTAACAACACGGAGACAGCACCTGCATTAACATGACCAGGAACAACAGCCACACTGTTGACACAACCTGTCCTAAAGCCACCACTATCACACTATCACTAAAACACTGTTGATACAACCTGTCCTAACGCCACCACTATCACACAACACTGTTGATACAACCTGTCCTAACGCCACCACTATCACCAAAACACTGTTGATACAACCTGTCCTAACGCCACCACTATCACCAAAACACTGTTGATACAACCTGTCCTAACGCCACCACTATCACAAAACACTGTTGATACAACCTGTCCTAACGCCACCACTATCACCAAAACACTGTTGATACAACCTGTCCCTAACGCCACCACTATCACCAAAACACTGTTGATACAACCTGTCCTAACGCCACCACTATCACCAAAACACTGTTGATACAACCTGTCCTAACGCCACCACTATCACCAAAACACTGTTGATACAACCTGTCCTAACACCACCACTATCACCAAAACACTGTTGATACAACCTGTCCTAACACCACCACTATCACACAACACACTTGTTGATGTGCTCCTCCATCTCTCCCTGTAGTCTGCTTCAGGTCAGGAGAGGACACACACACTATACACTACACACTACACACTACACACTACACACTACACACTACACACTAACACTATACACTACACACTACACACACACAGTAGTAGAAGTGTAATATCTGTTGATGTGTTCCTCCATCTCTCCCTGTAGTCTGCTTCAGGTCAGGAGAGGACACACACACTACACACTACACACTACACACTACACACTACACACACACACACAGTAGTAGAAGTGTAATATCTGTTGATGTGCTCCTCCATCTCTCCCTGTAGTCTGCTTCAGGTCAGGAACGGACACACACACACTACACACACACCACACACTACACACACACACACACACACACACACACACACACACACACACACACACACACACACACACACACACACACACACACACACACACACACACACAGTAGTAGAAGTGTAATATCTGTTGATGTGCTCCTCCATCTCTCCCTGTAGTCTGCTTCAGGTCAGGAGAGGACACACACACTACACACTACACACTATACACTACACACTACACACTACACACTACACACTACACACACACACTACACACTACACACTACACACACCACACACACACTACACACACACACACACACACACAGTAGTAGAAGTGTAATATCTGTTGGTGTGCTCCTCCATCTCTCCCTGTAGTCTGCTTCAGGTCAGGAGAGGACACACACACTACACACTACACACTACACACTATACACTACACACTACACACACACACACACACACACACACACACAGTAGTAGAAGTGTAATATCTGTTGATGTGCTCCTCCATCTCTCCCTGCAGTCTGCTTCAGGTCAGGAGAGGACACACACACTACACATACACACACTACACACCACACACTACATACACACACACACACACAGTAGTAGAAGTGTACTATCTGTTGATGTGCTCCTCCATCTCTCCCTGTAGTCCTGCTTCAGGTCAGGAGAGGACGGTGTTAGAGTTTGATGCCCCTCAGTCAGACTCTCTCCCCCTCATCGACGTCTCTGTCTCCGACTTCGGACACAACAACCAGAAGTTTGGCTTCCAACTGGGTCCCGTCTGCTTCAACGGTTAACGGCAGCCCTCCACAGCCGGTAACCGGGATGAGACGGCCGGTAACAGGGTTGAGATCCACGGACATTTACACAGGGGAAACCAGGAGACTGACTGATGCCGCCAGAGAGATATTTATATAGCTTTACCCCAGCACTCATCCATTCATACTAACAGACACTCATCCATTCATACTTACAGACACTCATCCATTCATACTAACAGACACTCATCCATTCATACTAACAAACACTCATCCATTCATACTAACAGACACTCATCCATTCAGAGAGATATTTATAACACTTTACCCCAGCACTCATCCATTCATACTAACAGACACTCATCCATTCATACTAACAGACACTCATCCATTCATACTTACAGACACTCATCCATTCATCCTTTCCTACTAACAGACACTCATTCACTCATCCATTCATACTTAGACATTCAATCCATTCATCCATTCATACTTAGACATTCATCCATTCATACTAACAGCCTGGTAATGGGGTTGAGATCCACAGACATTTATACAGGGAAAATCAAGAGACTTGCTGACGCCATCAGAGAGATATTTATAACGCTTTACACCAGGACTCATCCATTCATACTAACAGACACTCATCCATTTGGCATTCATTCATAATTACAGACACTCATTCATCCATTCATACCAGCAGACACTCATTCACCCATCCATTCATACTTCCAGACACTCATTAATGAATTCATCCATTCATTGATTCATCTATTCATACTTCCAGACACTCATTAATGAATTCATCCATTCATTGATTCATCTTTTCATAATGACAGACACTCATCCATTCATTCAACCATTCATCCATTCATTCCAGCAGACACTCATTCACTCATTCATTCATACCACACACACTCATTCATGAATTCATCCATTCATTGATTCCTCTGTTCATACTTACAGACACTCATCCACTCATCTATTCATTCATCCATCTATTCAAACGTACAGACACTCATCCATTCATTCAACCATTCATCCATTCATTCTTACAGACACTCATTAATTAAGTAATCCATTCATCCATTCATACTTACAGACATTCATGCATCCATTTATCCATACTCACATTAATTCATTCATCCATTCATCCATACCTACATTCATCCACACATTCATCCATATCTACATTCATTCATTCATTCATTCATACACACAGTACATTGTCCATTCACACAGTTGATCACTCATTCATTCATCCATCATTCCTGCACTCACTCCTTCCTATATTCACTCATTCATCCTGAAACCAAAGAAGCACCTCTACATCTGGGAAACATTTCCACAACGTGTAACTAACGTTAATTAGATGCTGTATTCCAACCTCATGTTGTCCTCATTCTGTGTTGTTGATGTGTGTGTTTTATATGAACAGTTTTGTGTTGTGTTCTAATGTATATTTGTGTGATACTCAACCATGGTGCTACAGTCTTTTACTTGAGTATGTTTAATGTCATGTATGTCTTCCTTGTCAAAGGGAAAGGGAAGGCAGACATTTGTTTTTGTATTTGTAACATAATGATGATGATGATGATGAACAACATTCTTGTCAGGACATTAGAGGATTATGATGTCACAATGCCATTTTATTCATACTTGTGGGAAAATTAAATATGAAATAACTTGTTTTAATAAAAGTACACAAACTGTTCACCCGACTTACTGAAGCAGCAGTCTCAATGTGGTGACAACTGTTCCCTGACTTACTGAAGCAGCAGTCTCAATGTGGTGACAACTGTTCCCCTGACTTACTGAAGCAGCAGTCTCAATGTGGTGACAACTGTTCCCCTGACTACTGAAGCAGCAGTCTCAATGTGGTGACAACTGTTCACCCGACTTACTGAAGCAGCAGTCTCAATGTGGTGACAACTGTTTCCCCTGACGTACTGAAGCAGCAGTCTCAATGTGGTGACAACTGTTCCCCCTGACTTACTGACGCAGCAAGTCTCAATGTGGTGACAACTGTTCCCCTGACTTACTGAAGCAGCAGTCTCAATGTGGTGGACAACTGTTTCCCTGACTTACTGAAGCAAGCAGTCTCAATGTGGTGACAACTGTTCCCTGACTTACTGAAGCAGCAGTCTCAATGTGGTGACAACTGTTCCCCTGACTTACTGAAGCAGCAGTCTCAATGTGGTGACAACTGTTCCCCTGACTTACTGAAGCAGCAGTCTCAATGTGGTGACAACTGTTCCCCTGACTTACTGAAGCAGCAGTCTCAATGTGGTGACAACTGTTCCCTGACTTACTGAAGCAGCAGTCTCAATGTGGTGACAACTGTTCCCCTGACGTACTGAAGCAGCAGTCTCAATGTGGTGACAACTGTTCCCCTGACTTACTGAAGCAGCAGTCTCAATGTGGTGACAACTGTTCCCCTGACTTACTGAAGCAGCAGTCTCAATGTGGTGACAACTGTTCCCCTGACTTACTGAAGCAGCAGTCTCAATGTGGTGACAACTGTTCCCCTGACTTACTGAAGCAGCAGTCTAAACGGGTTGACATTAATATTGTAGAGCAGGACCACACACATCCGGAAACACATACACACACACACACACACACACACACACACACACACACACACACAACACACACACACACACACACACACACACACACACACACAACACACACACACACATAACCATATAACTGTGATTAATAATTTTGATATGAATATCAATCAAGCAGACACAATGGTGATTAAACTGTCTGCTTACTGCATAATGCATTCTCTCTCCCTTTGTCTCTCTCTGTCTATCTCTCTCTCTCTCTTTGTCTCTCTCTGTCTATCTCTCTCTCTTCCCTTCTCTGTCTGTCTGTCTGTCTGTCTGTCTGTCTGTCTGTCTGTGTCTCTCTCTCTCTC
>NW_022263626.1:0-42500 GCF_002021735.2 Oncorhynchus kisutch
TTTTTGGTATGTGGGTGTATGGTGCAGGGGTGTGAGTGTGGTGGGCCTATAATGTAATTTTGTATCATTTTGCTCCTAAGTTGGAGATACGTTTGTCAGGATGGGTAAAAAGTCTCTTACAAACCTGTGTCAGTGTAGTGAGTCCAGTTCTTTGTTGAAAAAGGTCTTTGTCTTTAGCTAAAGAGGTAGTGTCTGGAGAAAAAAAAGGGCCTTTAGTCTTGAGTAAAAAAAGGGGTATCTTTGAGAAAAATCCTCTTTAGCGGAAGAAGGGTAGTGTCTTAAAAAGGTCTTAGTCTAGAGTAAAAAGGGGGGGGGGATCTTTGAGAGAGATCTTCTTTAGTGGAAAAAGGTAAGATCTTGGAGAAGGGTCTTCTTTCGTTGAAAAAGAAAAAAGGGGGATTCCTTTGTGAAAAACGGGGGGGTGGGGGTAGTGTTCATCAAAAAATAGTTTTTGAGTATGTTTAGTAGAGTCCAGTTTCTCTTTGGGAAAAAAGGCTTTGGGGTTGATGAAAATAGTAGTGTATACATCCAGGGTCAGGAGTAGAGTAGGGTTTTTTTAGTTGGTATATAATCTAATGATAATTTTTTACCCTATTCACATCAAAACCAATCCTGAGGGTGCAAGGGTGGAGAAGAAACCCTTGTATAAGGCCGGATTGGGAGGATCCCAGTGAGTGTAAGGGATAAAAAAGTCCTTAGCTTGCTGCGTCCATACCCACAACCTAGCACGGCAGCGGTGACTCGCCATTGGTTTGGTTTCTAGTTTTGGAGTCGGTTGATCCACTTCCATCTCTGACACGGTCGGAAACCGGAGGGGGGAAGGGAGGGGTTTGCACTCCACATCATATACGCGCAGGTCGGAGGTTACGGGCGCGGCCGGCCAAAGTTGTAGGCCCCATGGTCGCCCACTTGTAGATTAACCCCGTTGGTTGGGTTAAAGGACTGTCTGTCTGTAGGGTTAGGGTTAGGTATGGTTTTAGAATGGTTAAGGTTAGGGTTTAGGGTTAGGGTAAGATATGGTTTTTTAAGAAGGGTTAAGGTTAGGGTTAAGTTTAGGTATGGGTTTCGGGATGGTTAAGGTTAGGGTTAGGGTTAGGGTAAGGTATAGAAAGGGTTAAGTTTAGGTAGGTCTGTCAACTCAACTTAGGATCAGGCAAAGCCCTTGAGTTGCGTACCTTATGCAGGTCCGGTCCTCGGTTGGTTGCCATGTGTCCATGTCGAGTGGTATGGTCATGATGTCCAGGTCCGCTATGTCAACGGAAGTGGAAAGCATAGTGCAACCTGGGAGTTTACTCTCTTTCGGATCCTTCTTTTTTAGCTCCATGTTGTCTATGTATTCACTTCAGTGTTCGTCAGTCTTTGGTCCTGGATGTTTTCAATCATGTGTATGATTGGGAGTTATTCCCTTCCAGGATCCTATTTCCAAATCAACCCATGTCTAGTCGAATCCAGCTGGTCTGTAGGGTATACTTGGCGTAGGATCAGGCAAAACCATCGAGTTGCGTACCTTGTGCAGGTCCGGGCCTCGGTCGGTTGCCATGTGTCCCTGTCAAGTGGTCAGTCTATAACAGCCAGTGGTTTGAGCAGACAAAAACCCAGAAGGCGAGCCCTCTATACGGTTGTCATGCATCCGCCCCTGGAGTCACGTCCTGTGTTTCGGTCAGTGTATGGAGGGTTTAGAAACCGGCAAACCTTCTCTGGCTTACGTATGAAACGTCCGGCAGTAGTAGAAGTTAATTGGGTGTTTCCATCCCCACCATCTCAGTCGTGGGTAATTCAGAGGTTTTGGGTAATAGTGACCAGTGGAATTACTCCCTTCCAGGATCGTAACGTTTCCAGAGGTATATCATCCCTAGACAGTGAATTGGTTCGTAGTCCAAGTAAAAAATGGTTCGGTTGTCCAGGCTAAGTGCGGCGGGGTAAGGGGTCCCCCAGCGGGAAATTCCTCTGCGGGGTCCGATACCTCGCCAGACATTATCTGGGCACCCCAGGGGTTATTCGGCAGACGCGATCCTCCAGCCGCAGCGCATAACCCAAAAGCCCCTCTTTTGGGTATCCCAACCCGCTAGGAGGAAACACGCGCTACTGAACCTACTGCCAATCCAGATCTAATCTGGGGTAGATAGTGGTCCAGCGCGTTACGTGAGTCTCCCGTGTGTAGGGGGGCTGGGAGGGTTGAGCCGATAGGTCTGCCAACAGGCCCCAGAGGGGTCCCGAAGGAGTCCGGTCTACCATTTCCTCCCTTCTTCTTGCTTGGTGTATGGTTGGGCCTGATTGCTTAGGGTCCGCTCGCTGCGGGGGAGTCGAATAGCCGGGCCCCCAGAGTAGTTGGAGAAAAATGGTTCTCGTCCGTTGGGGGTGCTGGTGGGTGTCTCCAAAAAAATATTTTTGAAGGGTGGTAGGTAGGTGAAGGTTTTTTGGTCTATTTGTGTTCTATTTTATTGTTTATTTTGGTCAAGGGTCCATGGTCATGGTAACCCTGAGTTCAAGAGACTTTGAAAATAAAATAATATATGTATTTATGTACATATGTATTAATTTTTAATTTGTATTCTTTTGTTTTTTAATTTTTTTGGGGTTGTTTCCTATTGGTCCAGGTTCCATGGTCATGGTAGCCCAAAGAGAAGAACATTTGATATTTTGTTAAATATAAATTGGTTCCCTAGTGATTATTGTTACAGGATCCAAGGGATCAATAAGGATAATTATAAAGTACATTTTTAAGAGTCTGTAATCATTGTAGCTCTCAAATACTATAAAATAACTATTTTATGGTTCTAATGGCCACCTTAATATTCCTAGGGGAGCCTACTGGTAAAAGGGCCGATGGCTAAGTATTAGTGTCTGTCTGTCAGCAGGGTTGGGACCAAGGATGAGGTGGGGGCACACATGCATACACACATGAACATAAAAGGGGATGTGCCTATACACATATTTTTTACATATACAAAAGCATAAACATACAACACAACCAGTGGTGTGAGGGATAGCATACAACGTCACACTCCACTACATCCTAGTGTGTGCATATATATGAGAGCTGTGTAAAAATCCAATTAAGGAAAGTAAAGTGTACAAATAAAAGAGTAGCCAAAAGGAGCTACCCCCGAAGTCCGTGTGGAATCTGCTTTCCTCACAGTCTCACACGGGTCTAGGGGTAGCCCAGCCACGACGCGTTTCTGCCTTACTCGGCTTCATCAGGTAGCAGGGAGGAGAATATATAAATAAAATTGAAATAAAAGGTGCAAAAAGTAGTAAAAATGTATGTATATATATCTACATGTACAGTAGGGTGTACTGTGCAATTTACTTGCCTTGAATGTAGTCCTGGTTGGATGTGTGGAGCGAAATGTTTACTGTCCGGTGGTCTCCTCGTAAAGTTGTGAGGAGAGCTAACTCTCCGGTGTGTGCGCGTGTGGGAATATGGCTTAGGGTTATTTCGATTGGTCTGTACTGTTACTAGGTAGGATAGCCGCTAACAGGTTGTGGTGTGGAGGAATCAGATGAAGGTGAGAGTGGAATGGGGATGCAGTCAAGTGGATGGGCAGTTAGAGTGGAGGTCAAGCACATCTAATAACAATACCATGGAGACCCAATGTGATAAATGTTCAACCTTGTAGTGACACAAGCTTTTCAAATGTTATTTGGTATGAATGAAGAGTGGAGTGTGACAAAATAGGAGACACAATACATTGTAAGGGACAGACAGGGTTAACAACATGAGGTCAGGTACAGATACATGTACACACACAAACATACACAGAGGGGTTGGAACTGGGGTTGCAGTTCGGGTTAGGGGCCAGGGCTAAGGTCAGAGACGGTATTAAGAATGGTAGGGGTTGGATTGGCCAAGGTTAGAGTTGGAGTGGTTTAAGGCTAAGGTTGAGGTCCAAATAAGAATGGTCAGGGCTAGATTTAGAGTAGGATGGTTAAGGTGAGGGTTAAGGTTAGGGTTGGGGTTGGAATAGTTACAGTTAGGGTTGGAGTTATTCAGGTTGGGGTTAAGGTCAAAGTAAGAAGGCTAGGGTTAGGTTCAGTGTTGAATATTTTGGTGTTTTGCCCGTGTGAGAGAGGTTTTATTTTTGGGAAGGCCTCTGTCGTGGATCCCTGTGGGGAATTGTATAGGAGAAGTAGACTCTTTGCTTTTGGGGTGCTGTTTGGGTTGTGGGTGTCTGAGAGGTACCAGGTGAATTTTAAGTAGGACTAGAAGTCCTGGGGGTCAAGAGGAGCCATACGTGGAGTTCCTGTGATGTGTAGAAGTATAATAGATCCTCCTGTGGAAAGTGTGTATTTGACCTACGTGTCACCATTGACTTGTGTGTTAGCGTTGGGAGCGGTCTGCTCTGGTAGGGGGTTTGGGGTTGGAAATACCCGAAGGTAAGGTTCTGTGGGTCCAGGAAAGGTAGAGGGTAGAGTGGACATCTGTGGGTTCCTATAGAATTTTTAGTTGGGGTTCTGGGTAAACCATAGGTCTGGTGATAGGTCTTTGAATGTGGTTGAGTTATTTTTCCTCCGATTTTTGTTGGGTCACGTTGCTTATATGCAGTAAGGTACGATGTGCAGGGAAAAGTAGTGGCCGTGGTTTTTAGGTATTTTTGTGGTGTTAGAGGGCATGAACCTTGTTTATTTAATAAGGGGTAGTGGCAGATAGGATAACTAGGGGGGTGTTCCTTTTACCCGGATCGAAAATGGTGTTGTTTTTATCTTTTCTAGTTGGCGCTTGTTAGCGGAGTTTTAGCTTTGATCGCGTTCGTGTCCACTTGGGTTCAGGGATATGCGGTAGAGTTGGCTGTTTTGCGGTGTTCAAGTCCACTTGGATTATGGGATGTACGGGTCCGAAAAAGCTTTTTTATGCTGTTTCCAGTTTTTTTTATATGGGTGGGGGTCTTACCTAGGTTTTTGGTATGTGGGTGTATGGTGCAGGGGTGTGAGTGTGGTGGGCCTATAATGTAATTTGTATCATTTTGCTCCTAAGTTGGAGATACGTTTGTCAGGATGGGTAAAAAGTCTCTTACACCTGTGTCAGTGTAGTGAGTCCAGTTCTTTGTTGAAAAAGGTCTTTGTCTTTAGCTAAAAGAGGTAGTGTCTGGAGAAAAAAAAGGGCCTTTAGTCTTGAGTAAAAAAAGGGTGGTATCTTTGAGAAAAAATCCTCTTTAGCTGAAGAAGGGTAGTGTCTTAAAAAGGTCTTAGTCTAGAGTAAAAAAGGGGGGGGGGGATCTTTGAGAGAGATCTTCTTTAGTGGAAAAAGGTAAGATCTTGGAGAAGGGGTCTTCTTTCGTTGAGAAAAAAGGGGGGGGATTCCTTTTGTTGAAAAACGGGGGGGTGGGGGTAGTGTTCATCAAAAAATAGTTTTTGAGTATGTTGTAGTAGAGTCCAGGTTCTTTGGGAAAAAAGGCTTTGGGGTTGATGAAAATAGTAGGTGGTATACATCCAGGGGTCAGGAGTAGAGTAGGGTTATTTTAGTTGGTATATAATCTAATGATAATTTTTTACCTATTCACCATCAAACCAATCCTGAGGGTGCAAGGGTGGAGAAGAAACCCTTGTATAAGGCCGGATTTGGGAGGATCCCAGTGAGTGTAAGGGATAAAAAAGTCCTTAGCTTGCTGCGTCCATACCCAACACCTAGCAACGCAGCGGTGACTCGCCATTGGTTTGGTTTCTAGTTTTGAGTCGGTTGATCCACTTCCATCTCTGACACGTGGAAACCGGAGGGGGGAAGGGAGGGGTTGCACTCCACATCATATACGCGCAGGTCGGAGGGTACGGGCGCGGCCGGCCAAAGTTGTAGGCCCCATGGTCGCCCACTTGTAGATTAACCCGTTGGTTGGGTTAAAGGACTGTCTGTCTGTAGGGTTAGGGTTAGGTATGGTTTTAGAATGGTTAAGGTTAGGGTTTAGGGTTAGGGTAAGATATGGTTTTTTAAGAAGGGTTAAGGTTAGGGTTAAGTTTAGGTATGGGTTTCGGGATGGTTAAGGTTAGGGTTAGGGTTAGGGTAAGGTATAGAAAGGGTTAAGTTTAGGTAGGTCTGTCAACTCAACTTAGGATCAGGCAAAGCCCTTGAGTTGCGTACCTTATGCAGGTCCGGTCCTCGGTTGGTTGCCATGTGTCCATGTCGAGTGGTATGGTCATGATGTCCAGGTCCGCTATGTCAACGGAAGTGGAAAGCATAGTGCAACCTGGGAGTTTACTCTCTTTCGGATCCTTCTTTTTTAGCTCCATGTTGTCTATGTATTCACTTCAGTGTTCGTCAGTCTTTGGTCCTGGATGTTTTCAATCATGTGTATGATTGGGAGTTATTCCCTTCCAGGATCCTATTTCCAAATCAACCCATGTCTAGTCGAATCCAGCTGGTCTGTAGGGTATACTTGGCGTAGGATCAGGCAAAACCATCGAGTTGCGTACCTTGTGCAGGTCCGGGCCTCGGTCGGTTGCCATGTGTCCCTGTCAAGTGGTCAGTCTATAACAGCCAGTGGTTTGAGCAGACAAAAACCCAGAAGGCGAGCCCTCTATACGGTTGTCATGCATCCGCCCCTGGAGTCACGTCCTGTGTTTCGGTCAGTGTATGGAGGGTTTAGAAACCGGCAAACCTTCTCTGGCTTACGTATGAAACGTCCGGCAGTAGTAGAAGTTAATTGGGTGTTTCCATCCCCACCATCTCAGTCGTGGGTAATTCAGAGGTTTTGGGTAATAGTGACCAGTGGAATTACTCCCTTCCAGGATCGTAACGTTTCCAGAGGTATATCATCCCTAGACAGTGAATTGGTTCGTAGTCCAAGTAAAAAATGGTTCGGTTGTCCAGGCTAAGTGCGGCGGGGTAAGGGGTCCCCCAGCGGGAAATTCCTCTGCGGGGTCCGATACCTCGCCAGACATTATCTGGGCACCCCAGGGGTTATTCGGCAGACGCGATCCTCCAGCCGCAGCGCATAACCCAAAAGCCCCTCTTTTGGGTATCCCAACCCGCTAGGAGGAAACACGCGCTACTGAACCTACTGCCAATCCAGATCTAATCTGGGGTAGATAGTGGTCCAGCGCGTTACGTGAGTCTCCCGTGTGTAGGGGGGCTGGGAGGGTTGAGCCGATAGGTCTGCCAACAGGCCCCAGAGGGGTCCCGAAGGAGTCCGGTCTACCATTTCCTCCCTTCTTCTTGCTTGGTGTATGGTTGGGCCTGATTGCTTAGGGTCCGCTCGCTGCGGGGGAGTCGAATAGCCGGGCCCCCAGAGTAGTTGGAGAAAAATGGTTCTCGTCCGTTGGGGGTGCTGGTGGGTGTCTCCAAAAAAATATTTTTGAAGGGTGGTAGGTAGGTGAAGGTTTTTTGGTCTATTTGTGTTCTATTTTATTGTTTATTTTGGTCAAGGGTCCATGGTCATGGTAACCCTGAGTTCAAGAGACTTTGAAAATAAAATAATATATGTATTTATGTACATATGTATTAATTTTTAATTTGTATTCTTTTGTTTTTTAATTTTTTTGGGGTTGTTTCCTATTGGTCCAGGTTCCATGGTCATGGTAGCCCAAAGAGAAGAACATTTGATATTTTGTTAAATATAAATTGGTTCCCTAGTGATTATTGTTACAGGATCCAAGGGATCAATAAGGATAATTATAAAGTACATTTTTAAGAGTCTGTAATCATTGTAGCTCTCAAATACTATAAAATAACTATTTTATGGTTCTAATGGCCACCTTAATATTCCTAGGGGAGCCTACTGGTAAAAGGGCCGATGGCTAAGTATTAGTGTCTGTCTGTCAGCAGGGTTGGGACCAAGGATGAGGTGGGGGCACACATGCATACACACATGAACATAAAAGGGGATGTGCCTATACACATATTTTTTACATATACAAAAGCATAAACATACAACACAACCAGTGGTGTGAGGGATAGCATACAACGTCACACTCCACTACATCCTAGTGTGTGCATATATATGAGAGCTGTGTAAAAATCCAATTAAGGAAAGTAAAGTGTACAAATAAAAGAGTAGCCAAAAGGAGCTACCCCCGAAGTCCGTGTGGAATCTGCTTTCCTCACAGTCTCACACGGGTCTAGGGGTAGCCCAGCCACGACGCGTTTCTGCCTTACTCGGCTTCATCAGGTAGCAGGGAGGAGAATATATAAATAAAATTGAAATAAAAGGTGCAAAAAGTAGTAAAAATGTATGTATATATATCTACATGTACAGTAGGGTGTACTGTGCAATTTACTTGCCTTGAATGTAGTCCTGGTTGGATGTGTGGAGCGAAATGTTTACTGTCCGGTGGTCTCCTCGTAAAGTTGTGAGGAGAGCTAACTCTCCGGTGTGTGCGCGTGTGGGAATATGGCTTAGGGTTATTTCGATTGGTCTGTACTGTTACTAGGTAGGATAGCCGCTAACAGGTTGTGGTGTGGAGGAATCAGATGAAGGTGAGAGTGGAATGGGGATGCAGTCAAGTGGATGGGCAGTTAGAGTGGAGGTCAAGCACATCTAATAACAATACCATGGAGACCCAATGTGATAAATGTTCAACCTTGTAGTGACACAAGCTTTTCAAATGTTATTTGGTATGAATGAAGAGTGGAGTGTGACAAAATAGGAGACACAATACATTGTAAGGGACAGACAGGGTTAACAACATGAGGTCAGGTACAGATACATGTACACACACAAACATACACAGAGGGGTTGGAACTGGGGTTGCAGTTCGGGTTAGGGGCCAGGGCTAAGGTCAGAGACGGTATTAAGAATGGTAGGGGTTGGATTGGCCAAGGTTAGAGTTGGAGTGGTTTAAGGCTAAGGTTGAGGTCCAAATAAGAATGGTCAGGGCTAGATTTAGAGTAGGATGGTTAAGGTGAGGGTTAAGGTTAGGGTTGGGGTTGGAATAGTTACAGTTAGGGTTGGAGTTATTCAGGTTGGGGTTAAGGTCAAAGTAAGAAGGCTAGGGTTAGGTTCAGTGTTGAATATTTTGGTGTTTTGCCCGTGTGAGAGAGGTTTTATTTTTGGGAAGGCCTCTGTCGTGGATCCCTGTGGGGAATTGTATAGGAGAAGTAGACTCTTTGCTTTTGGGGTGCTGTTTGGGTTGTGGGTGTCTGAGAGGTACCAGGTGAATTTTAAGTAGGACTAGAAGTCCTGGGGGTCAAGAGGAGCCATACGTGGAGTTCCTGTGATGTGTAGAAGTATAATAGATCCTCCTGTGGAAAGTGTGTATTTGACCTACGTGTCACCATTGACTTGTGTGTTAGCGTTGGGAGCGGTCTGCTCTGGTAGGGGGTTTGGGGTTGGAAATACCCGAAGGTAAGGTTCTGTGGGTCCAGGAAAGGTAGAGGGTAGAGTGGACATCTGTGGGTTCCTATAGAATTTTTAGTTGGGGTTCTGGGTAAACCATAGGTCTGGTGATAGGTCTTTGAATGTGGTTGAGTTATTTTTCCTCCGATTTTTGTTGGGTCACGTTGCTTATATGCAGTAAGGTACGATGTGCAGGGAAAAGTAGTGGCCGTGGTTTTTAGGTATTTTTGTGGTGTTAGAGGGCATGAACCTTGTTTATTTAATAAGGGGTAGTGGCAGATAGGATAACTAGGGGGGTGTTCCTTTTACCCGGATCGAAAATGGTGTTGTTTTTATCTTTTCTAGTTGGCGCTTGTTAGCGGAGTTTTAGCTTTGATCGCGTTCGTGTCCACTTGGGTTCAGGGATATGCGGTAGAGTTGGCTGTTTTGCGGTGTTCAAGTCCACTTGGATTATGGGATGTACGGGTCCGAAAAAGCTTTTTTATGCTGTTTCCAGTTTTTTTTATATGGGTGGGGGTCTTACCTAGGTTTTTGGTATGTGGGTGTATGGTGCAGGGGTGTGAGTGTGGTGGGCCTATAATGTAATTTGTATCATTTTGCTCCTAAGTTGGAGATACGTTTGTCAGGATGGGTAAAAAGTCTCTTACACCTGTGTCAGTGTAGTGAGTCCAGTTCTTTGTTGAAAAAGGTCTTTGTCTTTAGCTAAAAGAGGTAGTGTCTGGAGAAAAAAAAGGGCCTTTAGTCTTGAGTAAAAAAAGGGTGGTATCTTTGAGAAAAAATCCTCTTTAGCTGAAGAAGGGTAGTGTCTTAAAAAGGTCTTAGTCTAGAGTAAAAAAGGGGGGGGGGGATCTTTGAGAGAGATCTTCTTTAGTGGAAAAAGGTAAGATCTTGGAGAAGGGGTCTTCTTTCGTTGAGAAAAAAGGGGGGGGATTCCTTTTGTTGAAAAACGGGGGGGTGGGGGTAGTGTTCATCAAAAAATAGTTTTTGAGTATGTTGTAGTAGAGTCCAGGTTCTTTGGGAAAAAAGGCTTTGGGGTTGATGAAAATAGTAGGTGGTATACATCCAGGGGTCAGGAGTAGAGTAGGGTTATTTTAGTTGGTATATAATCTAATGATAATTTTTTACCTATTCACCATCAAACCAATCCTGAGGGTGCAAGGGTGGAGAAGAAACCCTTGTATAAGGCCGGATTTGGGAGGATCCCAGTGAGTGTAAGGGATAAAAAAGTCCTTAGCTTGCTGCGTCCATACCCAACACCTAGCAACGCAGCGGTGACTCGCCATTGGTTTGGTTTCTAGTTTTGAGTCGGTTGATCCACTTCCATCTCTGACACGTGGAAACCGGAGGGGGGAAGGGAGGGGTTGCACTCCACATCATATACGCGCAGGTCGGAGGGTACGGGCGCGGCCGGCCAAAGTTGTAGGCCCCATGGTCGCCCACTTGTAGATTAACCCGTTGGTTGGGTTAAAGGACTGTCTGTCTGTAGGGTTAGGGTTAGGTATGGTTTTAGAATGGTTAAGGTTAGGGTTTAGGGTTAGGGTAAGATATGGTTTTTTAAGAAGGGTTAAGGTTAGGGTTAAGTTTAGGTATGGGTTTCGGGATGGTTAAGGTTAGGGTTAGGGTTAGGGTAAGGTATAGAAAGGGTTAAGTTTAGGTAGGTCTGTCAACTCAACTTAGGATCAGGCAAAGCCCTTGAGTTGCGTACCTTATGCAGGTCCGGTCCTCGGTTGGTTGCCATGTGTCCATGTCGAGTGGTATGGTCATGATGTCCAGGTCCGCTATGTCAACGGAAGTGGAAAGCATAGTGCAACCTGGGAGTTTACTCTCTTTCGGATCCTTCTTTTTTAGCTCCATGTTGTCTATGTATTCACTTCAGTGTTCGTCAGTCTTTGGTCCTGGATGTTTTCAATCATGTGTATGATTGGGAGTTATTCCCTTCCAGGATCCTATTTCCAAATCAACCCATGTCTAGTCGAATCCAGCTGGTCTGTAGGGTATACTTGGCGTAGGATCAGGCAAAACCATCGAGTTGCGTACCTTGTGCAGGTCCGGGCCTCGGTCGGTTGCCATGTGTCCCTGTCAAGTGGTCAGTCTATAACAGCCAGTGGTTTGAGCAGACAAAAACCCAGAAGGCGAGCCCTCTATACGGTTGTCATGCATCCGCCCCTGGAGTCACGTCCTGTGTTTCGGTCAGTGTATGGAGGGTTTAGAAACCGGCAAACCTTCTCTGGCTTACGTATGAAACGTCCGGCAGTAGTAGAAGTTAATTGGGTGTTTCCATCCCCACCATCTCAGTCGTGGGTAATTCAGAGGTTTTGGGTAATAGTGACCAGTGGAATTACTCCCTTCCAGGATCGTAACGTTTCCAGAGGTATATCATCCCTAGACAGTGAATTGGTTCGTAGTCCAAGTAAAAAATGGTTCGGTTGTCCAGGCTAAGTGCGGCGGGGTAAGGGGTCCCCCAGCGGGAAATTCCTCTGCGGGGTCCGATACCTCGCCAGACATTATCTGGGCACCCCAGGGGTTATTCGGCAGACGCGATCCTCCAGCCGCAGCGCATAACCCAAAAGCCCCTCTTTTGGGTATCCCAACCCGCTAGGAGGAAACACGCGCTACTGAACCTACTGCCAATCCAGATCTAATCTGGGGTAGATAGTGGTCCAGCGCGTTACGTGAGTCTCCCGTGTGTAGGGGGGCTGGGAGGGTTGAGCCGATAGGTCTGCCAACAGGCCCCAGAGGGGTCCCGAAGGAGTCCGGTCTACCATTTCCTCCCTTCTTCTTGCTTGGTGTATGGTTGGGCCTGATTGCTTAGGGTCCGCTCGCTGCGGGGGAGTCGAATAGCCGGGCCCCCAGAGTAGTTGGAGAAAAATGGTTCTCGTCCGTTGGGGGTGCTGGTGGGTGTCTCCAAAAAAATATTTTTGAAGGGTGGTAGGTAGGTGAAGGTTTTTTGGTCTATTTGTGTTCTATTTTATTGTTTATTTTGGTCAAGGGTCCATGGTCATGGTAACCCTGAGTTCAAGAGACTTTGAAAATAAAATAATATATGTATTTATGTACATATGTATTAATTTTTAATTTGTATTCTTTTGTTTTTTAATTTTTTTGGGGTTGTTTCCTATTGGTCCAGGTTCCATGGTCATGGTAGCCCAAAGAGAAGAACATTTGATATTTTGTTAAATATAAATTGGTTCCCTAGTGATTATTGTTACAGGATCCAAGGGATCAATAAGGATAATTATAAAGTACATTTTTAAGAGTCTGTAATCATTGTAGCTCTCAAATACTATAAAATAACTATTTTATGGTTCTAATGGCCACCTTAATATTCCTAGGGGAGCCTACTGGTAAAAGGGCCGATGGCTAAGTATTAGTGTCTGTCTGTCAGCAGGGTTGGGACCAAGGATGAGGTGGGGGCACACATGCATACACACATGAACATAAAAGGGGATGTGCCTATACACATATTTTTTACATATACAAAAGCATAAACATACAACACAACCAGTGGTGTGAGGGATAGCATACAACGTCACACTCCACTACATCCTAGTGTGTGCATATATATGAGAGCTGTGTAAAAATCCAATTAAGGAAAGTAAAGTGTACAAATAAAAGAGTAGCCAAAAGGAGCTACCCCCGAAGTCCGTGTGGAATCTGCTTTCCTCACAGTCTCACACGGGTCTAGGGGTAGCCCAGCCACGACGCGTTTCTGCCTTACTCGGCTTCATCAGGTAGCAGGGAGGAGAATATATAAATAAAATTGAAATAAAAGGTGCAAAAAGTAGTAAAAATGTATGTATATATATCTACATGTACAGTAGGGTGTACTGTGCAATTTACTTGCCTTGAATGTAGTCCTGGTTGGATGTGTGGAGCGAAATGTTTACTGTCCGGTGGTCTCCTCGTAAAGTTGTGAGGAGAGCTAACTCTCCGGTGTGTGCGCGTGTGGGAATATGGCTTAGGGTTATTTCGATTGGTCTGTACTGTTACTAGGTAGGATAGCCGCTAACAGGTTGTGGTGTGGAGGAATCAGATGAAGGTGAGAGTGGAATGGGGATGCAGTCAAGTGGATGGGCAGTTAGAGTGGAGGTCAAGCACATCTAATAACAATACCATGGAGACCCAATGTGATAAATGTTCAACCTTGTAGTGACACAAGCTTTTCAAATGTTATTTGGTATGAATGAAGAGTGGAGTGTGACAAAATAGGAGACACAATACATTGTAAGGGACAGACAGGGTTAACAACATGAGGTCAGGTACAGATACATGTACACACACAAACATACACAGAGGGGTTGGAACTGGGGTTGCAGTTCGGGTTAGGGGCCAGGGCTAAGGTCAGAGACGGTATTAAGAATGGTAGGGGTTGGATTGGCCAAGGTTAGAGTTGGAGTGGTTTAAGGCTAAGGTTGAGGTCCAAATAAGAATGGTCAGGGCTAGATTTAGAGTAGGATGGTTAAGGTGAGGGTTAAGGTTAGGGTTGGGGTTGGAATAGTTACAGTTAGGGTTGGAGTTATTCAGGTTGGGGTTAAGGTCAAAGTAAGAAGGCTAGGGTTAGGTTCAGTGTTGAATATTTTGGTGTTTTGCCCGTGTGAGAGAGGTTTTATTTTTGGGAAGGCCTCTGTCGTGGATCCCTGTGGGGAATTGTATAGGAGAAGTAGACTCTTTGCTTTTGGGGTGCTGTTTGGGTTGTGGGTGTCTGAGAGGTACCAGGTGAATTTTAAGTAGGACTAGAAGTCCTGGGGGTCAAGAGGAGCCATACGTGGAGTTCCTGTGATGTGTAGAAGTATAATAGATCCTCCTGTGGAAAGTGTGTATTTGACCTACGTGTCACCATTGACTTGTGTGTTAGCGTTGGGAGCGGTCTGCTCTGGTAGGGGGTTTGGGGTTGGAAATACCCGAAGGTAAGGTTCTGTGGGTCCAGGAAAGGTAGAGGGTAGAGTGGACATCTGTGGGTTCCTATAGAATTTTTAGTTGGGGTTCTGGGTAAACCATAGGTCTGGTGATAGGTCTTTGAATGTGGTTGAGTTATTTTTCCTCCGATTTTTGTTGGGTCACGTTGCTTATATGCAGTAAGGTACGATGTGCAGGGAAAAGTAGTGGCCGTGGTTTTTAGGTATTTTTGTGGTGTTAGAGGGCATGAACCTTGTTTATTTAATAAGGGGTAGTGGCAGATAGGATAACTAGGGGGGTGTTCCTTTTACCCGGATCGAAAATGGTGTTGTTTTTATCTTTTCTAGTTGGCGCTTGTTAGCGGAGTTTTAGCTTTGATCGCGTTCGTGTCCACTTGGGTTCAGGGATATGCGGTAGAGTTGGCTGTTTTGCGGTGTTCAAGTCCACTTGGATTATGGGATGTACGGGTCCGAAAAAGCTTTTTTATGCTGTTTCCAGTTTTTTTTATATGGGTGGGGGTCTTACCTAGGTTTTTGGTATGTGGGTGTATGGTGCAGGGGTGTGAGTGTGGTGGGCCTATAATGTAATTTGTATCATTTTGCTCCTAAGTTGGAGATACGTTTGTCAGGATGGGTAAAAAGTCTCTTACACCTGTGTCAGTGTAGTGAGTCCAGTTCTTTGTTGAAAAAGGTCTTTGTCTTTAGCTAAAAGAGGTAGTGTCTGGAGAAAAAAAAGGGCCTTTAGTCTTGAGTAAAAAAAGGGTGGTATCTTTGAGAAAAAATCCTCTTTAGCTGAAGAAGGGTAGTGTCTTAAAAAGGTCTTAGTCTAGAGTAAAAAAGGGGGGGGGGGATCTTTGAGAGAGATCTTCTTTAGTGGAAAAAGGTAAGATCTTGGAGAAGGGGTCTTCTTTCGTTGAGAAAAAAGGGGGGGGATTCCTTTTGTTGAAAAACGGGGGGGGTGGGGGTAGTGTTCATCAAAAAATAGTTTTTGAGTATGTTGTAGTAGAGTCCAGGTTCTTTGGGAAAAAAGGCTTTGGGGTTGATGAAAATAGTAGGTGGTATACATCCAGGGGTCAGGAGTAGAGTAGGGTTATTTTAGTTGGTATATAATCTAATGATAATTTTTTACCTATTCACCATCAAACCAATCCTGAGGGTGCAAGGGTGGAGAAGAAACCCTTGTATAAGGCCGGATTTGGGAGGATCCCAGTGAGTGTAAGGGATAAAAAAGTCCTTAGCTTGCTGCGTCCATACCCAACACCTAGCAACGCAGCGGTGACTCGCCATTGGTTTGGTTTCTAGTTTTGAGTCGGTTGATCCACTTCCATCTCTGACACGTGGAAACCGGAGGGGGGAAGGGAGGGGTTGCACTCCACATCATATACGCGCAGGTCGGAGGGTACGGGCGCGGCCGGCCAAAGTTGTAGGCCCCATGGTCGCCCACTTGTAGATTAACCCGTTGGTTGGGTTAAAGGACTGTCTGTCTGTAGGGTTAGGGTTAGGTATGGTTTTAGAATGGTTAAGGTTAGGGTTTAGGGTTAGGGTAAGATATGGTTTTTTAAGAAGGGTTAAGGTTAGGGTTAAGTTTAGGTATGGGTTTCGGGATGGTTAAGGTTAGGGTTAGGGTTAGGGTAAGGTATAGAAAGGGTTAAGTTTAGGTAGGTCTGTCAACTCAACTTAGGATCAGGCAAAGCCCTTGAGTTGCGTACCTTATGCAGGTCCGGTCCTCGGTTGGTTGCCATGTGTCCATGTCGAGTGGTATGGTCATGATGTCCAGGTCCGCTATGTCAACGGAAGTGGAAAGCATAGTGCAACCTGGGAGTTTACTCTCTTTCGGATCCTTCTTTTTTAGCTCCATGTTGTCTATGTATTCACTTCAGTGTTCGTCAGTCTTTGGTCCTGGATGTTTTCAATCATGTGTATGATTGGGAGTTATTCCCTTCCAGGATCCTATTTCCAAATCAACCCATGTCTAGTCGAATCCAGCTGGTCTGTAGGGTATACTTGGCGTAGGATCAGGCAAAACCATCGAGTTGCGTACCTTGTGCAGGTCCGGGCCTCGGTCGGTTGCCATGTGTCCCTGTCAAGTGGTCAGTCTATAACAGCCAGTGGTTTGAGCAGACAAAAACCCAGAAGGCGAGCCCTCTATACGGTTGTCATGCATCCGCCCCTGGAGTCACGTCCTGTGTTTCGGTCAGTGTATGGAGGGTTTAGAAACCGGCAAACCTTCTCTGGCTTACGTATGAAACGTCCGGCAGTAGTAGAAGTTAATTGGGTGTTTCCATCCCCACCATCTCAGTCGTGGGTAATTCAGAGGTTTTGGGTAATAGTGACCAGTGGAATTACTCCCTTCCAGGATCGTAACGTTTCCAGAGGTATATCATCCCTAGACAGTGAATTGGTTCGTAGTCCAAGTAAAAAATGGTTCGGTTGTCCAGGCTAAGTGCGGCGGGGTAAGGGGTCCCCCAGCGGGAAATTCCTCTGCGGGGTCCGATACCTCGCCAGACATTATCTGGGCACCCCAGGGGTTATTCGGCAGACGCGATCCTCCAGCCGCAGCGCATAACCCAAAAGCCCCTCTTTTGGGTATCCCAACCCGCTAGGAGGAAACACGCGCTACTGAACCTACTGCCAATCCAGATCTAATCTGGGGTAGATAGTGGTCCAGCGCGTTACGTGAGTCTCCCGTGTGTAGGGGGGCTGGGAGGGTTGAGCCGATAGGTCTGCCAACAGGCCCCAGAGGGGTCCCGAAGGAGTCCGGTCTACCATTTCCTCCCTTCTTCTTGCTTGGTGTATGGTTGGGCCTGATTGCTTAGGGTCCGCTCGCTGCGGGGGAGTCGAATAGCCGGGCCCCCAGAGTAGTTGGAGAAAAATGGTTCTCGTCCGTTGGGGGTGCTGGTGGGTGTCTCCAAAAAAATATTTTTGAAGGGTGGTAGGTAGGTGAAGGTTTTTTGGTCTATTTGTGTTCTATTTTATTGTTTATTTTGGTCAAGGGTCCATGGTCATGGTAACCCTGAGTTCAAGAGACTTTGAAAATAAAATAATATATGTATTTATGTACATATGTATTAATTTTTAATTTGTATTCTTTTGTTTTTTAATTTTTTTGGGGTTGTTTCCTATTGGTCCAGGTTCCATGGTCATGGTAGCCCAAAGAGAAGAACATTTGATATTTTGTTAAATATAAATTGGTTCCCTAGTGATTATTGTTACAGGATCCAAGGGATCAATAAGGATAATTATAAAGTACATTTTTAAGAGTCTGTAATCATTGTAGCTCTCAAATACTATAAAATAACTATTTTATGGTTCTAATGGCCACCTTAATATTCCTAGGGGAGCCTACTGGTAAAAGGGCCGATGGCTAAGTATTAGTGTCTGTCTGTCAGCAGGGTTGGGACCAAGGATGAGGTGGGGGCACACATGCATACACACATGAACATAAAAGGGGATGTGCCTATACACATATTTTTTACATATACAAAAGCATAAACATACAACACAACCAGTGGTGTGAGGGATAGCATACAACGTCACACTCCACTACATCCTAGTGTGTGCATATATATGAGAGCTGTGTAAAAATCCAATTAAGGAAAGTAAAGTGTACAAATAAAAGAGTAGCCAAAAGGAGCTACCCCCGAAGTCCGTGTGGAATCTGCTTTCCTCACAGTCTCACACGGGTCTAGGGGTAGCCCAGCCACGACGCGTTTCTGCCTTACTCGGCTTCATCAGGTAGCAGGGAGGAGAATATATAAATAAAATTGAAATAAAAGGTGCAAAAAGTAGTAAAAATGTATGTATATATATCTACATGTACAGTAGGGTGTACTGTGCAATTTACTTGCCTTGAATGTAGTCCTGGTTGGATGTGTGGAGCGAAATGTTTACTGTCCGGTGGTCTCCTCGTAAAGTTGTGAGGAGAGCTAACTCTCCGGTGTGTGCGCGTGTGGGAATATGGCTTAGGGTTATTTCGATTGGTCTGTACTGTTACTAGGTAGGATAGCCGCTAACAGGTTGTGGTGTGGAGGAATCAGATGAAGGTGAGAGTGGAATGGGGATGCAGTCAAGTGGATGGGCAGTTAGAGTGGAGGTCAAGCACATCTAATAACAATACCATGGAGACCCAATGTGATAAATGTTCAACCTTGTAGTGACACAAGCTTTTCAAATGTTATTTGGTATGAATGAAGAGTGGAGTGTGACAAAATAGGAGACACAATACATTGTAAGGGACAGACAGGGTTAACAACATGAGGTCAGGTACAGATACATGTACACACACAAACATACACAGAGGGGTTGGAACTGGGGTTGCAGTTCGGGTTAGGGGCCAGGGCTAAGGTCAGAGACGGTATTAAGAATGGTAGGGGTTGGATTGGCCAAGGTTAGAGTTGGAGTGGTTTAAGGCTAAGGTTGAGGTCCAAATAAGAATGGTCAGGGCTAGATTTAGAGTAGGATGGTTAAGGTGAGGGTTAAGGTTAGGGTTGGGGTTGGAATAGTTACAGTTAGGGTTGGAGTTATTCAGGTTGGGGTTAAGGTCAAAGTAAGAAGGCTAGGGTTAGGTTCAGTGTTGAATATTTTGGTGTTTTGCCCGTGTGAGAGAGGTTTTATTTTTGGGAAGGCCTCTGTCGTGGATCCCTGTGGGGAATTGTATAGGAGAAGTAGACTCTTTGCTTTTGGGGTGCTGTTTGGGTTGTGGGTGTCTGAGAGGTACCAGGTGAATTTTAAGTAGGACTAGAAGTCCTGGGGGTCAAGAGGAGCCATACGTGGAGTTCCTGTGATGTGTAGAAGTATAATAGATCCTCCTGTGGAAAGTGTGTATTTGACCTACGTGTCACCATTGACTTGTGTGTTAGCGTTGGGAGCGGTCTGCTCTGGTAGGGGGTTTGGGGTTGGAAATACCCGAAGGTAAGGTTCTGTGGGTCCAGGAAAGGTAGAGGGTAGAGTGGACATCTGTGGGTTCCTATAGAATTTTTAGTTGGGGTTCTGGGTAAACCATAGGTCTGGTGATAGGTCTTTGAATGTGGTTGAGTTATTTTTCCTCCGATTTTTGTTGGGTCACGTTGCTTATATGCAGTAAGGTACGATGTGCAGGGAAAAGTAGTGGCCGTGGTTTTTAGGTATTTTTGTGGTGTTAGAGGGCATGAACCTTGTTTATTTAATAAGGGGTAGTGGCAGATAGGATAACTAGGGGGGTGTTCCTTTTACCCGGATCGAAAATGGTGTTGTTTTTATCTTTTCTAGTTGGCGCTTGTTAGCGGAGTTTTAGCTTTGATCGCGTTCGTGTCCACTTGGGTTCAGGGATATGCGGTAGATTTGGCTGTTTTGCGGTGTTCAAGTCCACTTGGATTATGGGATGTACGGGTCCGAAAAAGCTTTTTTATGCTGTTTCCAGTTTTTTTTATATGGGTGGGGGTCTTACCTAGGTTTTTGGTATGTGGGTGTATGGTGCAGGGGTGTGAGTGTGGTGGGCCTATAATGTAATTTGTATCATTTTGCTCCTAAGTTGGAGATACGTTTGTCAGGATGGGTAAAAAGTCTCTTACACCTGTGTCAGTGTAGTGAGTCCAGTTCTTTGTTGAAAAAGGTCTTTGTCTTTAGCTAAAAGAGGTAGTGTCTGGAGAAAAAAAAGGGCCTTTAGTCTTGAGTAAAAAAAGGGTGGTATCTTTGAGAAAAAATCCTCTTTAGCTGAAGAAGGGTAGTGTCTTAAAAAGGTCTTAGTCTAGAGTAAAAAAGGGGGGGGGGGATCTTTGAGAGAGATCTTCTTTAGTGGAAAAAGGTAAGATCTTGGAGAAGGGGTCTTCTTTCGTTGAGAAAAAAGGGGGGGGATTCCTTTTGTTGAAAAACGGGGGGGTGGGGGTAGTGTTCATCAAAAAATAGTTTTTGAGTATGTTGTAGTAGAGTCCAGGTTCTTTGGGAAAAAAGGCTTTGGGGTTGATGAAAATAGTAGGTGGTATACATCCAGGGGTCAGGAGTAGAGTAGGGTTATTTTAGTTGGTATATAATCTAATGATAATTTTTTACCTATTCACCATCAAACCAATCCTGAGGGTGCAAGGGTGGAGAAGAAACCCTTGTATAAGGCCGGATTTGGGAGGATCCCAGTGAGTGTAAGGGATAAAAAAGTCCTTAGCTTGCTGCGTCCATACCCAACACCTAGCAACGCAGCGGTGACTCGCCATTGGTTTGGTTTCTAGTTTTGAGTCGGTTGATCCACTTCCATCTCTGACACGTGGAAACCGGAGGGGGGAAGGGAGGGGTTGCACTCCACATCATATACGCGCAGGTCGGAGGGTACGGGCGCGGCCGGCCAAAGTTGTAGGCCCCATGGTCGCCCACTTGTAGATTAACCCGTTGGTTGGGTTAAAGGACTGTCTGTCTGTAGGGTTAGGGTTAGGTATGGTTTTAGAATGGTTAAGGTTAGGGTTTAGGGTTAGGGTAAGATATGGTTTTTTAAGAAGGGTTAAGGTTAGGGTTAAGTTTAGGTATGGGTTTCGGGATGGTTAAGGTTAGGGTTAGGGTTAGGGTAAGGTATAGAAAGGGTTAAGTTTAGGTAGGTCTGTCAACTCAACTTAGGATCAGGCAAAGCCCTTGAGTTGCGTACCTTATGCAGGTCCGGTCCTCGGTTGGTTGCCATGTGTCCATGTCGAGTGGTATGGTCATGATGTCCAGGTCCGCTATGTCAACGGAAGTGGAAAGCATAGTGCAACCTGGGAGTTTACTCTCTTTCGGATCCTTCTTTTTTAGCTCCATGTTGTCTATGTATTCACTTCAGTGTTCGTCAGTCTTTGGTCCTGGATGTTTTCAATCATGTGTATGATTGGGAGTTATTCCCTTCCAGGATCCTATTTCCAAATCAACCCATGTCTAGTCGAATCCAGCTGGTCTGTAGGGTATACTTGGCGTAGGATCAGGCAAAACCATCGAGTTGCGTACCTTGTGCAGGTCCGGGCCTCGGTCGGTTGCCATGTGTCCCTGTCAAGTGGTCAGTCTATAACAGCCAGTGGTTTGAGCAGACAAAAACCCAGAAGGCGAGCCCTCTATACGGTTGTCATGCATCCGCCCCTGGAGTCACGTCCTGTGTTTCGGTCAGTGTATGGAGGGTTTAGAAACCGGCAAACCTTCTCTGGCTTACGTATGAAACGTCCGGCAGTAGTAGAAGTTAATTGGGTGTTTCCATCCCCACCATCTCAGTCGTGGGTAATTCAGAGGTTTTGGGTAATAGTGACCAGTGGAATTACTCCCTTCCAGGATCGTAACGTTTCCAGAGGTATATCATCCCTAGACAGTGAATTGGTTCGTAGTCCAAGTAAAAAATGGTTCGGTTGTCCAGGCTAAGTGCGGCGGGGTAAGGGGTCCCCCAGCGGGAAATTCCTCTGCGGGGTCCGATACCTCGCCAGACATTATCTGGGCACCCCAGGGGTTATTCGGCAGACGCGATCCTCCAGCCGCAGCGCATAACCCAAAAGCCCCTCTTTTGGGTATCCCAACCCGCTAGGAGGAAACACGCGCTACTGAACCTACTGCCAATCCAGATCTAATCTGGGGTAGATAGTGGTCCAGCGCGTTACGTGAGTCTCCCGTGTGTAGGGGGGCTGGGAGGGTTGAGCCGATAGGTCTGCCAACAGGCCCCAGAGGGGTCCCGAAGGAGTCCGGTCTACCATTTCCTCCCTTCTTCTTGCTTGGTGTATGGTTGGGCCTGATTGCTTAGGGTCCGCTCGCTGCGGGGGAGTCGAATAGCCGGGCCCCCAGAGTAGTTGGAGAAAAAAGGTTCTCGTCCGTTGGGGGTGCTGGTGGGTGTCTCCAAAAAATATTTTTGAAGGGTGGTAGGTAGGTGAAGGTTTTTTGGTCTATTTGTGTTCTATTTTATTGTTTATTTTGGTCAAGGGTCCATGGTCATGGTAACCCTGAGTTCAAGAGACTTTGAAAATAAAATAATATATGTATTTATGTACATATGTATTAATTTTTAATTTGTATTCTTTTGTTTTTTAATTTTTTTGGGGTTGTTTCCTATTGGTCCAGGTTCCATGGTCATGGTAGCCCAAAGAGAAGAACATTTGATATTTTGTTAAATATAAATTGGTTCCCTAGTGATTATTGTTACAGGATCCAAGGGATCAATAAGGATAATTATAAAGTACATTTTTAAGAGTCTGTAATCATTGTAGCTCTCAAATACTATAAAATAACTATTTTATGGTTCTAATGGCCACCTTAATATTCCTAGGGGAGCCTACTGGTAAAAGGGCCGATGGCTAAGTATTAGTGTCTGTCTGTCAGCAGGGTTGGGACCAAGGATGAGGTGGGGGCACACATGCATACACACATGAACATAAAAGGGGATGTGCCTATACACATATTTTTTACATATACAAAAGCATAAACATACAACACAACCAGTGGTGTGAGGGATAGCATACAACGTCACACTCCACTACATCCTAGTGTGTGCATATATATGAGAGCTGTGTAAAAATCCAATTAAGGAAAGTAAAGTGTACAAATAAAAGAGTAGCCAAAAGGAGCTACCCCCGAAGTCCGTGTGGAATCTGCTTTCCTCACAGTCTCACACGGGTCTAGGGGTAGCCCAGCCACGACGCGTTTCTGCCTTACTCGGCTTCATCAGGTAGCAGGGAGGAGAATATATAAATAAAATTGAAATAAAAGGTGCAAAAAGTAGTAAAAATGTATGTATATATATCTACATGTACAGTAGGGTGTACTGTGCAATTTACTTGCCTTGAATGTAGTCCTGGTTGGATGTGTGGAGCGAAATGTTTACTGTCCGGTGGTCTCCTCGTAAAGTTGTGAGGAGAGCTAACTCTCCGGTGTGTGCGCGTGTGGGAATATGGCTTAGGGTTATTTCGATTGGTCTGTACTGTTACTAGGTAGGATAGCCGCTAACAGGTTGTGGTGTGGAGGAATCAGATGAAGGTGAGAGTGGAATGGGGATGCAGTCAAGTGGATGGGCAGTTAGAGTGGAGGTCAAGCACATCTAATAACAATACCATGGAGACCCAATGTGATAAATGTTCAACCTTGTAGTGACACAAGCTTTTCAAATGTTATTTGGTATGAATGAAGAGTGGAGTGTGACAAAATAGGAGACACAATACATTGTAAGGGACAGACAGGGTTAACAACATGAGGTCAGGTACAGATACATGTACACACACAAACATACACAGAGGGGTTGGAACTGGGGTTGCAGTTCGGGTTAGGGGCCAGGGCTAAGGTCAGAGACGGTATTAAGAATGGTAGGGGTTGGATTGGCCAAGGTTAGAGTTGGAGTGGTTTAAGGCTAAGGTTGAGGTCCAAATAAGAATGGTCAGGGCTAGATTTAGAGTAGGATGGTTAAGGTGAGGGTTAAGGTTAGGGTTGGGGTTGGAATAGTTACAGTTAGGGTTGGAGTTATTCAGGTTGGGGTTAAGGTCAAAGTAAGAAGGCTAGGGTTAGGTTCAGTGTTGAATATTTTGGTGTTTTGCCCGTGTGAGAGAGGTTTTATTTTTGGGAAGGCCTCTGTCGTGGATCCCTGTGGGGAATTGTATAGGAGAAGTAGACTCTTTGCTTTTGGGGTGCTGTTTGGGTTGTGGGTGTCTGAGAGGTACCAGGTGAATTTTAAGTAGGACTAGAAGTCCTGGGGGTCAAGAGGAGCCATACGTGGAGTTCCTGTGATGTGTAGAAGTATAATAGATCCTCCTGTGGAAAGTGTGTATTTGACCTACGTGTCACCATTGACTTGTGTGTTAGCGTTGGGAGCGGTCTGCTCTGGTAGGGGGTTTGGGGTTGGAAATACCCGAAGGTAAGGTTCTGTGGGTCCAGGAAAGGTAGAGGGTAGAGTGGACATCTGTGGGTTCCTATAGAATTTTTAGTTGGGGTTCTGGGTAAACCATAGGTCTGGTGATAGGTCTTTGAATGTGGTTGAGTTATTTTTCCTCCGATTTTTGTTGGGTCACGTTGCTTATATGCAGTAAGGTACGATGTGCAGGGAAAAGTAGTGGCCGTGGTTTTTAGGTATTTTTGTGGTGTTAGAGGGCATGAACCTTGTTTATTTAATAAGGGGTAGTGGCAGATAGGATAACTAGGGGGGTGTTCCTTTTACCCGGATCGAAAATGGTGTTGTTTTTATCTTTTCTAGTTGGCGCTTGTTAGCGGAGTTTTAGCTTTGATCGCGTTCGTGTCCACTTGGGTTCAGGGATATGCGGTAGATTTGGCTGTTTTGCGGTGTTCAAGTCCACTTGGATTATGGGATGTACGGGTCCGAAAAAGCTTTTTTATGCTGTTTCCAGTTTTTTTTATATGGGTGGGGGTCTTACCTAGGTTTTTGGTATGTGGGTGTATGGTGCAGGGGTGTGAGTGTGGTGGGCCTATAATGTAATTTGTATCATTTTGCTCCTAAGTTGGAGATACGTTTGTCAGGATGGGTAAAAAGTCTCTTACACCTGTGTCAGTGTAGTGAGTCCAGTTCTTTGTTGAAAAAGGTCTTTGTCTTTAGCTAAAAGAGGTAGTGTCTGGAGAAAAAAAAGGGCCTTTAGTCTTGAGTAAAAAAAGGGTGGTATCTTTGAGAAAAAATCCTCTTTAGCTGAAGAAGGGTAGTGTCTTAAAAAGGTCTTAGTCTAGAGTAAAAAAGGGGGGGGGGGATCTTTGAGAGAGATCTTCTTTAGTGGAAAAAGGTAAGATCTTGGAGAAGGGGTCTTCTTTCGTTGAGAAAAAAGGGGGGGGATTCCTTTTGTTGAAAAACGGGGGGGTGGGGGTAGTGTTCATCAAAAAATAGTTTTTGAGTATGTTGTAGTAGAGTCCAGGTTCTTTGGGAAAAAAGGCTTTGGGGTTGATGAAAATAGTAGGTGGTATACATCCAGGGGTCAGGAGTAGAGTAGGGTTATTTTAGTTGGTATATAATCTAATGATAATTTTTTACCTATTCACCATCAAACCAATCCTGAGGGTGCAAGGGTGGAGAAGAAACCCTTGTATAAGGCCGGATTTGGGAGGATCCCAGTGAGTGTAAGGGATAAAAAAGTCCTTAGCTTGCTGCGTCCATACCCAACACCTAGCAACGCAGCGGTGACTCGCCATTGGTTTGGTTTCTAGTTTTGAGTCGGTTGATCCACTTCCATCTCTGACACGTGGAAACCGGAGGGGGGAAGGGAGGGGTTGCACTCCACATCATATACGCGCAGGTCGGAGGGTACGGGCGCGGCCGGCCAAAGTTGTAGGCCCCATGGTCGCCCACTTGTAGATTAACCCGTTGGTTGGGTTAAAGGACTGTCTGTCTGTAGGGTTAGGGTTAGGTATGGTTTTAGAATGGTTAAGGTTAGGGTTTAGGGTTAGGGTAAGATATGGTTTTTTAAGAAGGGTTAAGGTTAGGGTTAAGTTTAGGTATGGGTTTCGGGATGGTTAAGGTTAGGGTTAGGGTTAGGGTAAGGTATAGAAAGGGTTAAGTTTAGGTAGGTCTGTCAACTCAACTTAGGATCAGGCAAAGCCCTTGAGTTGCGTACCTTATGCAGGTCCGGTCCTCGGTTGGTTGCCATGTGTCCATGTCGAGTGGTATGGTCATGATGTCCAGGTCCGCTATGTCAACGGAAGTGGAAAGCATAGTGCAACCTGGGAGTTTACTCTCTTTCGGATCCTTCTTTTTTAGCTCCATGTTGTCTATGTATTCACTTCAGTGTTCGTCAGTCTTTGGTCCTGGATGTTTTCAATCATGTGTATGATTGGGAGTTATTCCCTTCCAGGATCCTATTTCCAAATCAACCCATGTCTAGTCGAATCCAGCTGGTCTGTAGGGTATACTTGGCGTAGGATCAGGCAAAACCATCGAGTTGCGTACCTTGTGCAGGTCCGGGCCTCGGTCGGTTGCCATGTGTCCCTGTCAAGTGGTCAGTCTATAACAGCCAGTGGTTTGAGCAGACAAAAACCCAGAAGGCGAGCCCTCTATACGGTTGTCATGCATCCGCCCCTGGAGTCACGTCCTGTGTTTCGGTCAGTGTATGGAGGGTTTAGAAACCGGCAAACCTTCTCTGGCTTACGTATGAAACGTCCGGCAGTAGTAGAAGTTAATTGGGTGTTTCCATCCCCACCATCTCAGTCGTGGGTAATTCAGAGGTTTTGGGTAATAGTGACCAGTGGAATTACTCCCTTCCAGGATCGTAACGTTTCCAGAGGTATATCATCCCTAGACAGTGAATTGGTTCGTAGTCCAAGTAAAAAATGGTTCGGTTGTCCAGGCTAAGTGCGGCGGGGTAAGGGGTCCCCCAGCGGGAAATTCCTCTGCGGGGTCCGATACCTCGCCAGACATTATCTGGGCACCCCAGGGGTTATTCGGCAGACGCGATCCTCCAGCCGCAGCGCATAACCCAAAAGCCCCTCTTTTGGGTATCCCAACCCGCTAGGAGGAAACACGCGCTACTGAACCTACTGCCAATCCAGATCTAATCTGGGGTAGATAGTGGTCCAGCGCGTTACGTGAGTCTCCCGTGTGTAGGGGGGCTGGGAGGGTTGAGCCGATAGGTCTGCCAACAGGCCCCAGAGGGGTCCCGAAGGAGTCCGGTCTACCATTTCCTCCCTTCTTCTTGCTTGGTGTATGGTTGGGCCTGATTGCTTAGGGTCCGCTCGCTGCGGGGGAGTCGAATAGCCGGGCCCCCAGAGTAGTTGGAGAAAAATGGTTCTCGTCCGTTGGGGGTGCTGGTGGGTGTCTCCAAAAAATATTTTTGAAGGGTGGTAGGTAGGTGAAGGTTTTTTGGTCTATTTGTGTTCTATTTTATTGTTTATTTTGGTCAAGGGTCCATGGTCATGGTAACCCTGAGTTCAAGAGACTTTGAAAATAAAATAATATATGTATTTATGTACATATGTATTAATTTTTAATTTGTATTCTTTTGTTTTTTAATTTTTTTGGGGTTGTTTCCTATTGGTCCAGGTTCCATGGTCATGGTAGCCCAAAGAGAAGAACATTTGATATTTTGTTAAATATAAATTGGTTCCCTAGTGATTATTGTTACAGGATCCAAGGGATCAATAAGGATAATTATAAAGTACATTTTTAAGAGTCTGTAATCATTGTAGCTCTCAAATACTATAAAATAACTATTTTATGGTTCTAATGGCCACCTTAATATTCCTAGGGGAGCCTACTGGTAAAAGGGCCGATGGCTAAGTATTAGTGTCTGTCTGTCAGCAGGGTTGGGACCAAGGATGAGGTGGGGGCACACATGCATACACACATGAACATAAAAGGGGATGTGCCTATACACATATTTTTTACATATACAAAAGCATAAACATACAACACAACCAGTGGTGTGAGGGATAGCATACAACGTCACACTCCACTACATCCTAGTGTGTGCATATATATGAGAGCTGTGTAAAAATCCAATTAAGGAAAGTAAAGTGTACAAATAAAAGAGTAGCCAAAAGGAGCTACCCCCGAAGTCCGTGTGGAATCTGCTTTCCTCACAGTCTCACACGGGTCTAGGGGTAGCCCAGCCACGACGCGTTTCTGCCTTACTCGGCTTCATCAGGTAGCAGGGAGGAGAATATATAAATAAAATTGAAATAAAAGGTGCAAAAAGTAGTAAAAATGTATGTATATATATCTACATGTACAGTAGGGTGTACTGTGCAATTTACTTGCCTTGAATGTAGTCCTGGTTGGATGTGTGGAGCGAAATGTTTACTGTCCGGTGGTCTCCTCGTAAAGTTGTGAGGAGAGCTAACTCTCCGGTGTGTGCGCGTGTGGGAATATGGCTTAGGGTTATTTCGATTGGTCTGTACTGTTACTAGGTAGGATAGCCGCTAACAGGTTGTGGTGTGGAGGAATCAGATGAAGGTGAGAGTGGAATGGGGATGCAGTCAAGTGGATGGGCAGTTAGAGTGGAGGTCAAGCACATCTAATAACAATACCATGGAGACCCAATGTGATAAATGTTCAACCTTGTAGTGACACAAGCTTTTCAAATGTTATTTGGTATGAATGAAGAGTGGAGTGTGACAAAATAGGAGACACAATACATTGTAAGGGACAGACAGGGTTAACAACATGAGGTCAGGTACAGATACATGTACACACACAAACATACACAGAGGGGTTGGAACTGGGGTTGCAGTTCGGGTTAGGGGCCAGGGCTAAGGTCAGAGACGGTATTAAGAATGGTAGGGGTTGGATTGGCCAAGGTTAGAGTTGGAGTGGTTTAAGGCTAAGGTTGAGGTCCAAATAAGAATGGTCAGGGCTAGATTTAGAGTAGGATGGTTAAGGTGAGGGTTAAGGTTAGGGTTGGGGTTGGAATAGTTACAGTTAGGGTTGGAGTTATTCAGGTTGGGGTTAAGGTCAAAGTAAGAAGGCTAGGGTTAGGTTCAGTGTTGAATATTTTGGTGTTTTGCCCGTGTGAGAGAGGTTTTATTTTTGGGAAGGCCTCTGTCGTGGATCCCTGTGGGGAATTGTATAGGAGAAGTAGACTCTTTGCTTTTGGGGTGCTGTTTGGGTTGTGGGTGTCTGAGAGGTACCAGGTGAATTTTAAGTAGGACTAGAAGTCCTGGGGGTCAAGAGGAGCCATACGTGGAGTTCCTGTGATGTGTAGAAGTATAATAGATCCTCCTGTGGAAAGTGTGTATTTGACCTACGTGTCACCATTGACTTGTGTGTTAGCGTTGGGAGCGGTCTGCTCTGGTAGGGGGTTTGGGGTTGGAAATACCCGAAGGTAAGGTTCTGTGGGTCCAGGAAAGGTAGAGGGTAGAGTGGACATCTGTGGGTTCCTATAGAATTTTTAGTTGGGGTTCTGGGTAAACCATAGGTCTGGTGATAGGTCTTTGAATGTGGTTGAGTTATTTTTCCTCCGATTTTTGTTGGGTCACGTTGCTTATATGCAGTAAGGTACGATGTGCAGGGAAAAGTAGTGGCCGTGGTTTTTAGGTATTTTTGTGGTGTTAGAGGGCATGAACCTTGTTTATTTAATAAGGGGTAGTGGCAGATAGGATAACTAGGGGGGTGTTCCTTTTACCCGGATCGAAAATGGTGTTGTTTTTATCTTTTCTAGTTGGCGCTTGTTAGCGGAGTTTTAGCTTTGATCGCGTTCGTGTCCACTTGGGTTCAGGGATATGCGGTAGAGTTGGCTGTTTTGCGGTGTTCAAGTCCACTTGGATTATGGGATGTACGGGTCCGAAAAAGCTTTTTTATGCTGTTTCCAGTTTTTTTTATATGGGTGGGGGTCTTACCTAGGTTTTTGGTATGTGGGTGTATGGTGCAGGGGTGTGAGTGTGGTGGGCCTATAATGTAATTTGTATCATTTTGCTCCTAAGTTGGAGATACGTTTGTCAGGATGGGTAAAAAGTCTCTTACACCTGTGTCAGTGTAGTGAGTCCAGTTCTTTGTTGAAAAAGGTCTTTGTCTTTAGCTAAAAGAGGTAGTGTCTGGAGAAAAAAAAGGGCCTTTAGTCTTGAGTAAAAAAAGGGTGGTATCTTTGAGAAAAAATCCTCTTTAGCTGAAGAAGGGTAGTGTCTTAAAAAGGTCTTAGTCTAGAGTAAAAAAGGGGGGGGGGGATCTTTGAGAGAGATCTTCTTTAGTGGAAAAAGGTAAGATCTTGGAGAAGGGGTCTTCTTTCGTTGAGAAAAAAGGGGGGGGATTCCTTTTGTTGAAAAACGGGGGGGTGGGGGTAGTGTTCATCAAAAAATAGTTTTTGAGTATGTTGTAGTAGAGTCCAGGTTCTTTGGGAAAAAAGGCTTTGGGGTTGATGAAAATAGTAGGTGGTATACATCCAGGGGTCAGGAGTAGAGTAGGGTTATTTTAGTTGGTATATAATCTAATGATAATTTTTTACCTATTCACCATCAAACCAATCCTGAGGGTGCAAGGGTGGAGAAGAAACCCTTGTATAAGGCCGGATTTGGGAGGATCCCAGTGAGTGTAAGGGATAAAAAAGTCCTTAGCTTGCTGCGTCCATACCCAACACCTAGCAACGCAGCGGTGACTCGCCATTGGTTTGGTTTCTAGTTTTGAGTCGGTTGATCCACTTCCATCTCTGACACGTGGAAACCGGAGGGGGGAAGGGAGGGGTTGCACTCCACATCATATACGCGCAGGTCGGAGGGTACGGGCGCGGCCGGCCAAAGTTGTAGGCCCCATGGTCGCCCACTTGTAGATTAACCCGTTGGTTGGGTTAAAGGACTGTCTGTCTGTAGGGTTAGGGTTAGGTATGGTTTTAGAATGGTTAAGGTTAGGGTTTAGGGTTAGGGTAAGATATGGTTTTTTAAGAAGGGTTAAGGTTAGGGTTAAGTTTAGGTATGGGTTTCGGGATGGTTAAGGTTAGGGTTAGGGTTAGGGTAAGGTATAGAAAGGGTTAAGTTTAGGTAGGTCTGTCAACTCAACTTAGGATCAGGCAAAGCCCTTGAGTTGCGTACCTTATGCAGGTCCGGTCCTCGGTTGGTTGCCATGTGTCCATGTCGAGTGGTATGGTCATGATGTCCAGGTCCGCTATGTCAACGGAAGTGGAAAGCATAGTGCAACCTGGGAGTTTACTCTCTTTCGGATCCTTCTTTTTTAGCTCCATGTTGTCTATGTATTCACTTCAGTGTTCGTCAGTCTTTGGTCCTGGATGTTTTCAATCATGTGTATGATTGGGAGTTATTCCCTTCCAGGATCCTATTTCCAAATCAACCCATGTCTAGTCGAATCCAGCTGGTCTGTAGGGTATACTTGGCGTAGGATCAGGCAAAACCATCGAGTTGCGTACCTTGTGCAGGTCCGGGCCTCGGTCGGTTGCCATGTGTCCCTGTCAAGTGGTCAGTCTATAACAGCCAGTGGTTTGAGCAGACAAAAACCCAGAAGGCGAGCCCTCTATACGGTTGTCATGCATCCGCCCCTGGAGTCACGTCCTGTGTTTCGGTCAGTGTATGGAGGGTTTAGAAACCGGCAAACCTTCTCTGGCTTACGTATGAAACGTCCGGCAGTAGTAGAAGTTAATTGGGTGTTTCCATCCCCACCATCTCAGTCGTGGGTAATTCAGAGGTTTTGGGTAATAGTGACCAGTGGAATTACTCCCTTCCAGGATCGTAACGTTTCCAGAGGTATATCATCCCTAGACAGTGAATTGGTTCGTAGTCCAAGTAAAAAATGGTTCGGTTGTCCAGGCTAAGTGCGGCGGGGTAAGGGGTCCCCCAGCGGGAAATTCCTCTGCGGGGTCCGATACCTCGCCAGACATTATCTGGGCACCCCAGGGGTTATTCGGCAGACGCGATCCTCCAGCCGCAGCGCATAACCCAAAAGCCCCTCTTTTGGGTATCCCAACCCGCTAGGAGGAAACACGCGCTACTGAACCTACTGCCAATCCAGATCTAATCTGGGGTAGATAGTGGTCCAGCGCGTTACGTGAGTCTCCCGTGTGTAGGGGGGCTGGGAGGGTTGAGCCGATAGGTCTGCCAACAGGCCCCAGAGGGGTCCCGAAGGAGTCCGGTCTACCATTTCCTCCCTTCTTCTTGCTTGGTGTATGGTTGGGCCTGATTGCTTAGGGTCCGCTCGCTGCGGGGGAGTCGAATAGCCGGGCCCCCAGAGTAGTTGGAGAAAAATGGTTCTCGTCCGTTGGGGGTGCTGGTGGGTGTCTCCAAAAAATATTTTTGAAGGGTGGTAGGTAGGTGAAGGTTTTTTGGTCTATTTGTGTTCTATTTTATTGTTTATTTTGGTCAAGGGTCCATGGTCATGGTAACCCTGAGTTCAAGAGACTTTGAAAATAAAATAATATATGTATTTATGTACATATGTATTAATTTTTAATTTGTATTCTTTTGTTTTTTAATTTTTTTGGGGTTGTTTCCTATTGGTCCAGGTTCCATGGTCATGGTAGCCCAAAGAGAAGAACATTTGATATTTTGTTAAATATAAATTGGTTCCCTAGTGATTATTGTTACAGGATCCAAGGGATCAATAAGGATAATTATAAAGTACATTTTTAAGAGTCTGTAATCATTGTAGCTCTCAAATACTATAAAATAACTATTTTATGGTTCTAATGGCCACCTTAATATTCCTAGGGGAGCCTACTGGTAAAAGGGCCGATGGCTAAGTATTAGTGTCTGTCTGTCAGCAGGGTTGGGACCAAGGATGAGGTGGGGGCACACATGCATACACACATGAACATAAAAGGGGATGTGCCTATACACATATTTTTTACATATACAAAAGCATAAACATACAACACAACCAGTGGTGTGAGGGATAGCATACAACGTCACACTCCACTACATCCTAGTGTGTGCATATATATGAGAGCTGTGTAAAAATCCAATTAAGGAAAGTAAAGTGTACAAATAAAAGAGTAGCCAAAAGGAGCTACCCCCGAAGTCCGTGTGGAATCTGCTTTCCTCACAGTCTCACACGGGTCTAGGGGTAGCCCAGCCACGACGCGTTTCTGCCTTACTCGGCTTCATCAGGTAGCAGGGAGGAGAATATATAAATAAAATTGAAATAAAAGGTGCAAAAAGTAGTAAAAATGTATGTATATATATCTACATGTACAGTAGGGTGTACTGTGCAATTTACTTGCCTTGAATGTAGTCCTGGTTGGATGTGTGGAGCGAAATGTTTACTGTCCGGTGGTCTCCTCGTAAAGTTGTGAGGAGAGCTAACTCTCCGGTGTGTGCGCGTGTGGGAATATGGCTTAGGGTTATTTCGATTGGTCTGTACTGTTACTAGGTAGGATAGCCGCTAACAGGTTGTGGTGTGGAGGAATCAGATGAAGGTGAGAGTGGAATGGGGATGCAGTCAAGTGGATGGGCAGTTAGAGTGGAGGTCAAGCACATCTAATAACAATACCATGGAGACCCAATGTGATAAATGTTCAACCTTGTAGTGACACAAGCTTTTCAAATGTTATTTGGTATGAATGAAGAGTGGAGTGTGACAAAATAGGAGACACAATACATTGTAAGGGACAGACAGGGTTAACAACATGAGGTCAGGTACAGATACATGTACACACACAAACATACACAGAGGGGTTGGAACTGGGGTTGCAGTTCGGGTTAGGGGCCAGGGCTAAGGTCAGAGACGGTATTAAGAATGGTAGGGGTTGGATTGGCCAAGGTTAGAGTTGGAGTGGTTTAAGGCTAAGGTTGAGGTCCAAATAAGAATGGTCAGGGCTAGATTTAGAGTAGGATGGTTAAGGTGAGGGTTAAGGTTAGGGTTGGGGTTGGAATAGTTACAGTTAGGGTTGGAGTTATTCAGGTTGGGGTTAAGGTCAAAGTAAGAAGGCTAGGGTTAGGTTCAGTGTTGAATATTTTGGTGTTTTGCCCGTGTGAGAGAGGTTTTATTTTTGGGAAGGCCTCTGTCGTGGATCCCTGTGGGGAATTGTATAGGAGAAGTAGACTCTTTGCTTTTGGGGTGCTGTTTGGGTTGTGGGTGTCTGAGAGGTACCAGGTGAATTTTAAGTAGGACTAGAAGTCCTGGGGGTCAAGAGGAGCCATACGTGGAGTTCCTGTGATGTGTAGAAGTATAATAGATCCTCCTGTGGAAAGTGTGTATTTGACCTACGTGTCACCATTGACTTGTGTGTTAGCGTTGGGAGCGGTCTGCTCTGGTAGGGGGTTTGGGGTTGGAAATAGCCGAAGGTAAGGTTCTGTGGGTCCAGGAAAGGTAGAGGGTAGAGTGGACATCTGTGGGTTCCTATAGAATTTTTAGTTGGGGTTCTGGGTAAACCATAGGTCTGGTGATAGGTCTTTGAATGTGGTTGAGTTATTTTTCCTCCGATTTTTGTTGGGTCACGTTGCTTATATGCAGTAAGGTACGATGTGCAGGGAAAAGTAGTGGCCGTGGTTTTTAGGTATTTTTGTGGTGTTAGAGGGCATGAACCTTGTTTATTTAATAAGGGGTAGTGGCAGATAGGATAACTAGGGGGGTGTTCCTTTTACCCGGATCGAAAATGGTGTTGTTTTTATCTTTTCTAGTTGGCGCTTGTTAGCGGAGTTTTAGCTTTGATCGCGTTCGTGTCCACTTGGGTTCAGGGATATGCGGTAGATTTGGCTGTTTTGCGGTGTTCAAGTCCACTTGGATTATGGGATGTACGGGTCCGAAAAAGCTTTTTTATGCTGTTTCCAGTTTTTTTTATATGGGTGGGGGTCTTACCTAGGTTTTTGGTATGTGGGTGTATGGTGCAGGGGTGTGAGTGTGGTGGGCCTATAATGTAATTTGTATCATTTTGCTCCTAAGTTGGAGATACGTTTGTCAGGATGGGTAAAAAGTCTCTTACACCTGTGTCAGTGTAGTGAGTCCAGTTCTTTGTTGAAAAAGGTCTTTGTCTTTAGCTAAAAGAGGTAGTGTCTGGAGAAAAAAAAGGGCCTTTAGTCTTGAGTAAAAAAAGGGTGGTATCTTTGAGAAAAAATCCTCTTTAGCTGAAGAAGGGTAGTGTCTTAAAAAGGTCTTAGTCTAGAGTAAAAAAGGGGGGGGGGGATCTTTGAGAGAGATCTTCTTTAGTGGAAAAAGGTAAGATCTTGGAGAAGGGGTCTTCTTTCGTTGAGAAAAAAGGGGGGGGATTCCTTTTGTTGAAAAACGGGGGGGTGGGGGTAGTGTTCATCAAAAAATAGTTTTGAGTATGTTGTAGTAGAGTCCAGGTTCTTTGGGAAAAAAGGCTTTGGGGTTGATGAAAATAGTAGGTGGTATACATCCAGGGGTCAGGAGTAGAGTAGGGTTATTTTAGTTGGTATATAATCTAATGATAATTTTTTACCTATTCACCATCAAACCAATCCTGAGGGTGCAAGGGTGGAGAAGAAACCCTTGTATAAGGCCGGATTTGGGAGGATCCCAGTGAGTGTAAGGGATAAAAAAGTCCTTAGCTTGCTGCGTCCATACCCAACACCTAGCAACGCAGCGGTGACTCGCCATTGGTTTGGTTTCTAGTTTTGAGTCGGTTGATCCACTTCCATCTCTGACACGTGGAAACCGGAGGGGGGAAGGGAGGGGTTGCACTCCACATCATATACGCGCAGGTCGGAGGGTACGGGCGCGGCCGGCCAAAGTTGTAGGCCCCATGGTCGCCCACTTGTAGATTAACCCGTTGGTTGGGTTAAAGGACTGTCTGTCTGTAGGGTTAGGGTTAGGTATGGTTTTAGAATGGTTAAGGTTAGGGTTTAGGGTTAGGGTAAGATATGGTTTTTGGGGTTAGGGTTAGGGTTAGGGTTAGGGTTAGGGTTAGGGTTAGGGTTAGGGTTAGGGTTAGGGTTAGGGTTAGGGTTAGGGTTAGTTTGGCTAGTTTTTGAGTCGGTTGATCCACTTCCATCTCTGACACGTGGAAGCCGAAGGGGGGGAAGGGAGGGGTGTGCACTCCACATCATATACGCGCGGGACGGGTGGGTCCGGGCGCGGCCGGCCAAAGTAGTAGGCCCCATGGTTGCCCACTTGTAGATTAACCCGTTGGTTGGGTTAAAAGACTGTCTGTCAGTAGGTTTTAGGTTTAGGTATAGTTTTTAGAGTGGTTAAGGTTAGGTTTAAGGTTAGGGTAAGGAATAGTTTTTTTTTTAGAGTGGTTAAGGTTAGGTTTAGGGTTAGGTATAGGTTTTCAAAAATGGTTAAGGTTAGGGTTAAGGTTAGGTTTAGGGTTAGGTAAGGGTTTTTAGAGTGGTTAAGGTTAGGGTTAGGATTAGGGTTAGGTATAGTATTTCCGAATGGTTAAGGTTGGGGTTAGGGTTTAGTGTTAGGTAATTTAATATATATATATATATTTTTTTTTTTTTTTTTTTTTTAGAGTGGTTAAGGTTAGGGTTAGGTATAGTATTTCAGAATGGTTAAGGTTAGGTTTAGGTAGGTCTGTCAACTCAACTTAGGATCAGGCAAAACCCTTGAGTTGCGTACCTTATGCAGGTCCGGTCCTCGGTTGGTTGCCATGTGTCCATGTCGAGTGGTATGGTCATGATGTCTAGGTCCGCTATGTCAACGGAAGTGGAAAGCATAGTGCAACCTAGGAGTTTACTCTCTTTCGGATCCTTCTTTTTCAGCTCCATGTTGTCTATGTATTTACTTCAGTGTTCGTCAGTCTTTGGTCCTGGATGTTTTCAATCATGTGTGTAATTAGGAGTTATTCCCTTCCAGGATCCTAATTCCAAATTAACCCATGTCTAGTCAAATCCAGCTGGTCTGTTATGGGTATACTCGGCGTAGGATCAGGCAAAACCATCGAGTTGCATACCTTGTGCAGGTCCGGACCTCAGTCGGTTGCCATGTGTCCCTGTCAAGTGGTCAGTCTTTGAACTACCAGTGGTTTGAGCAGACAAAGACCCAGAAGGCGAGCCCTCTATACGGTTGTCATGCCTCCGCCCTTGGAGTTTCGTCCTGTGTTTCGGTAGGTGTATGGAGGGTTTAGAAACCGGCAAACCTTCTCTGGCTTACGTATGAAACGTCCGGCAGTAGTAGAAGTTAATTGGGTGTTTCCATCCCCACCATCTCAGTCGTAGGTAATTCAGTGGTTTTGGGTGATAGTGACCAGTGGAGTTACTCCCTTCCAGGATCGTAACGTTTCCAGAGGTATATCCTTCCTAGACAGTGAATTTGTTCGTAGTCCAGGTCAAAAAAAGTAGATTGGTTGTCCAGGCTAAGTACGGCGGGGTAAGGGATCCCCCCATGGGAAATTATTCCGTGGGATCCAATTCTCCGCCAGACATTATCTGAGCACCCCAGGGATTACACGGCCGACGCGAGTCCTCCAGCCGCAGCGCATGACCCAAAAGCCCCTCTTTTCGAGGACTTAACTGCCCCAACCCGCTAGGACCACCCACGCGCTACTGAACATACTGCCAATCCAATTCTAAACTGGGGTAGATAGTCGTCCAGTGCGTTACGTGAGTCTCCCGTGTGTAAAGGGGCTGGGAGGGTTGAGCCGATTGGTCTGCCAACAGAACCGCAAGAGGTCCCGAAGGAGTCCGGTCTATCCATATCCTCCTGTCTTCTTGCTTGGTGTATGGAAGGGCCTAATTGCTTAGGGTTTGCTCGCTGCGGGGGAGTCGCCAAGGTCGGGGTCCCCAGAGTAGTTGGAGAAAAAAGGTTCTCGTCCGTTGGGGGTGCTGGTGGGTGTCTCCAAAAAATATTTTAGAAGGGTGGTAGGTAGGTGAAGGTTTTTTTTGGTTTAAATTTGGTCTATTTGTGTTCTATTTTATTGTTTATTTTGGTCAAGGGTCCATGGTCATGGTAACCCTGAGTTCAAGAGACTTTGAAAATAAAATAATATATATATTTATGTACATATGTATTAATTTTTAATTTGTATTCTTTTGTTTTTTAATTTTTTTGTTTGTTTTTGTTTTTGTTGTTTCCTATTGGTCCAGGTTCCATGGTCATGGTAGCCCAAAGAGAAGAAAATTTGATATTTTGTTAAATATAAATTGGTTCCCTAGTGATTATTGTTACAGGATCCAAGGGATCAATAAGGATAATTATAAAGTACATTTTTAAGAGTCTGTAGTCATTGTAGCTTTCAAATACTATCAAATAACTATTTTATGGTTCTAATGGCCACCTTAATATTCCTAGGGGAGCCTACTGGTAAAAGGGCCGATGGCTAAGTATTAGTGTCTGTCTGTCAGCAGGGTTGGGACCAAGGATGAGGTGGGGGCACACATGCATACATACATGAACATAAAAGGGGATGTGCCTATACACATATTTTTAACATATACAAATCATAAACATACAACACCACCAGTGGTGTGAGGGATAGCATACAACGTCACACTCCACTACATCCTAGTGTGTGCATATATATGAGAGCTGTGTAAAAATCCAATTAAGGAAAGTAAAGTGTACAAATAAAAGAGTAGCCAAAAGGAGCTACCCCCGAAGTCCGTGTGGAATCTGCTTTCCTCACAGTCTCACACAGGTCTAGGGGTAGCCCAGCCACGACGCGTTTCTGCCTTACTCGGCTTCATCAGGTAGCAGGGAGGAGAATATATAAATAAAATTGAAATAAAAGGTGCAAAAAGTAGTAAAAATGTATGTATATATATCTACATGTACAGTAGGGTGTACTGTGCAATTTACTTGCCTTGAATGTAGTCCTGGTTGGATGTGTGGAGCGAAATGTTTACTGTCCGGTGGTCTCCTCGTAAAGTTGTGAGGAGAGCTAACTCTCCGGTGTGTGCGCGTGTGGGAATATGGCTTAGGTTATTTCGATTGGTCTGTACTGTTACTAGGTAGGATAGCCGCTAACAGGTTGTGGTGTGGAGGAATCAGATAAAGGTGAGAGTGGAATGGGGATGCAGTAAAGTGGATGGGCAGTTAGAGTGGAGGTCAAGCACATTTAATAACAATACCATGGGGACCCAATGTGATAAATGTTCAACCTTGTAGTGACACAAGCTTTTCAAATGTTATTTGGTATGAATGAAGAGTGGAGTGTGACAAAATAGGAGACACAATACATTGTAAGGGACAGACAGGGTTAACAACATGAGGTCAGGTACAGATACATGTACACACACAAACATACACAGAGGGGTTGGAACTGGGGTTGCAGTTCGGGTTAGGGGCCAGGGCTAAGGTCAGAGACGGTATTAAGAATGGTAGGGGTTGGATTGGCCAAGGTTAGAGTTGGAGTGGTTTAAGGCTAAGGTTGAGGTCCAAATAAGAATGGTCAGGGCTAGATTTAGAGTAGGATGGTTAAGGTGAGGGTTAAGGTTAGGGTTGGGGTTGGAATAGTTACAGTTAGGGTTGGAGTTATTCAGGTTAGGGTTAAGGTCAAAGTAAGAAGGCTAAGGTTAGGTTCAGTGTTGGATATTTTGGTGTTTTGCCCGTGTGAGAGAGGTTTTATTTTTGGGAAGGCCTCTGTCGTGGATCCCTGTGGGGAATTGTATAAGAGAAGTAGACTCTTTGCTTTTGGGGTGCTGTTTGGGTTGTGGGTGTCTGAGAGGTACCAGGTGAATTTTAAGTAGGACTAGAAGTCCTGGGGGTCAAGAGGAGCCATACGTGGAGTTCCTGTGATGTGTAGAAGTATAATAGATCCTCCTGTGGAAAGTGTGTATTTGACCTACGTGTCACCATTGACTTGTGTGTTAGCGTTGGGAGCGGTCTGCTCTGGTAGGGGGTTTGGGGTTGGAAATACCCGAAGGTAAGGTTCTGTGGGTCCAGGAAAGGTAGAGGGTAGAGTGGACATCTGTGGGTTCCTATAGAATTTTTTGTTGGGGTTCTGGGTAAACCATAGGTCTGGTGATAGGTCTTTGAATGTGGTTGAGTTATTTTTCCTCCGATTTTTGTTGAGTCACGTTGCTTATATGCAGTAAGGTACGATGTGCAGGGAAAAGTAGTGGCCGTGGTTTTTAGGTATTTTTGTGGTGTTAGAGGGCATGCACCTTGTTTCTTTAATAAGGGGTAGTGGCAGATAGGATAACTAGGGGGGTGTTCCTTTTACCCGGATCGAAAATGGTGTTGTTTTTATCTTTTCTAGTTGGCGCTTTTTAGCGGAGTTTTAGCTTTGATCGCGTTCGTGTCCACTTGGGTTCAGGGATATGCGGTAGATTTGGCTGTTTTGTGGTGTTCAAGTCCACTTGGATTATGGGATGTACGGGTCCGAAAAAGCTTTTTTATGCTGTTTCCAGTTTTTTTTTATATATGGGTGGGGGTCTTACCTAGGTTTTTGGTATGTGGGTGTATGGTGCAGGGGTGTGAGTGTGGTGGGCCTATAATGTAATTTGTATCATTTTGCTCCTAAGTTGGAGATACGTTTGTCAGGATGGGTAAAAAGTCTCTTACACCTGTGTCAGTGTAGTAAGTCCAGTTCTTTGTTGAAAAAAAGTATTTCCCTTTAGCTGAAAAAGGGTAGTGTCTTGAGAAAAATAACCTTTGTCTTGAGTAAAAAAAGGTGGTATCTTTGAGAAAATCCTCTTTAGTTGAAAAAGGTAAAATCTTGGAGAAGAAGTCTTCTTTCGTTGAAAAAATGGAGGGGGTAGTGTTCATCAAAAAAAAGGTTTTGAGTATGTTGTAGTAGAGTCCAGGTTCTTTAGTAAAAAGTAAGAAATAAAAAGTAAAAAACGCTTTTGAGTTGAAAAAAAGTAGAGTAGGTAGTGTACATCCAGGGGTCAGGAGTAGAGTAGGGTTATTTTAGTTGGTATATAATCTAATGATTATTTTTAACCTATTCACCATCAAACCATTTCCCAAAGGAGTATACTGGGCGTAAAATCAATACCCCTAGAAAAGGCCTGATTTGAGATGATCCCGGGTAATTTAAAGGGATAAAAATTTCCTTGGCTTGCTGCGTCCAGATCCCCCGTCAGGCAATGCAACGGTGACTGGCAAGTGTTTGTTTGGCTAGTTTTTGAGTCGGTTGATCCACTTCCATCTCTGACACGTGGAAGCCGAAGGGGGGGAAGGGAGGGGTGTGCACTCCACATCATATACGCGCGGGACGGGTGGGTCCGGGCGCGGCCGGCCAAAGTAGTAGGCCCCATGGTTGCCCACTTGTAGATTAACCCGTTGGTTGGGTTAAAAGACTGTCTGTCAGTAGGTTTTAGGTTTAGGTATAGTTTTTAGAGTGGTTAAGGTTAGGTTTAAGGTTAGGGTAAGGAATAGTTTTTTTTTTAGAGTGGTTAAGGTTAGGTTTAGGGTTAGGTATAGGTTTTCAAAAATGGTTAAGGTTAGGGTTAAGGTTAGGTTTAGGGTTAGGTAAGGGTTTTTAGAGTGGTTAAGGTTAGGGTTAGGATTAGGGTTAGGTATAGTATTTCCGAATGGTTAAGGTTGGGGTTAGGGTTTAGTGTTAGGTAATTTAATATATATATATATATTTTTTTTTTTTTTTTTTTTTAGAGTGGTTAAGGTTAGGGTTAGGTATAGTATTTCAGAATGGTTAAGGTTAGGTTTAGGTAGGTCTGTCAACTCAACTTAGGATCAGGCAAAACCCTTGAGTTGCGTACCTTATGCAGGTCCGGTCCTCGGTTGGTTGCCATGTGTCCATGTCGAGTGGTATGGTCATGATGTCTAGGTCCGCTATGTCAACGGAAGTGGAAAGCATAGTGCAACCTAGGAGTTTACTCTCTTTCGGATCCTTCTTTTTCAGCTCCATGTTGTCTATGTATTTACTTCAGTGTTCGTCAGTCTTTGGTCCTGGATGTTTTCAATCATGTGTGTAATTAGGAGTTATTCCCTTCCAGGATCCTAATTCCAAATTAACCCATGTCTAGTCAAATCCAGCTGGTCTGTTATGGGTATACTCGGCGTAGGATCAGGCAAAACCATCGAGTTGCATACCTTGTGCAGGTCCGGACCTCAGTCGGTTGCCATGTGTCCCTGTCAAGTGGTCAGTCTTTGAACTACCAGTGGTTTGAGCAGACAAAGACCCAGAAGGCGAGCCCTCTATACGGTTGTCATGCCTCCGCCCTTGGAGTTTCGTCCTGTGTTTCGGTAGGTGTATGGAGGGTTTAGAAACCGGCAAACCTTCTCTGGCTTACGTATGAAACGTCCGGCAGTAGTAGAAGTTAATTGGGTGTTTCCATCCCCACCATCTCAGTCGTAGGTAATTCAGTGGTTTTGGGTGATAGTGACCAGTGGAGTTACTCCCTTCCAGGATCGTAACGTTTCCAGAGGTATATCCTTCCTAGACAGTGAATTTGTTCGTAGTCCAGGTCAAAAAAAGTAGATTGGTTGTCCAGGCTAAGTACGGCGGGGTAAGGGATCCCCCCATGGGAAATTATTCCGTGGGATCCAATTCTCCGCCAGACATTATCTGAGCACCCCAGGGATTACACGGCCGACGCGAGTCCTCCAGCCGCAGCGCATGACCCAAAAGCCCCTCTTTTCGAGGACTTAACTGCCCCAACCCGCTAGGACCACCCACGCGCTACTGAACATACTGCCAATCCAATTCTAAACTGGGGTAGATAGTCGTCCAGTGCGTTACGTGAGTCTCCCGTGTGTAAAGGGGCTGGGAGGGTTGAGCCGATTGGTCTGCCAACAGAACCGCAAGAGGTCCCGAAGGAGTCCGGTCTATCCATATCCTCCTGTCTTCTTGCTTGGTGTATGGAAGGGCCTAATTGCTTAGGGTTTGCTCGCTGCGGGGGAGTCGCCAAGGTCGGGGTCCCCAGAGTAGTTGGAGAAAAAAGGTTCTCGTCCGTTGGGGGTGCTGGTGGGTGTCTCCAAAAAATATTTTAGAAGGGTGGTAGGTAGGTGAAGGTTTTTTTTGGTTTAAATTTGGTCTATTTGTGTTCTATTTTATTGTTTATTTTGGTCAAGGGTCCATGGTCATGGTAACCCTGAGTTCAAGAGACTTTGAAAATAAAATAATATATATATTTATGTACATATGTATTAATTTTTAATTTGTATTCTTTTGTTTTTTAATTTTTTTGTTTGTTTTTGTTTTTGTTGTTT